>NC_062214.1:146048176-146351206 GCF_902686445.1 Sciurus carolinensis
TGATATAAATTCATCTGGGACACTATTTTCAACCCTAAAAAGGCCATGATAAGACCTATGCATCTGTCAGTAAGGATTCCCCATTTTCCCTGGTTCAGCCCATGATCCTGCTGGTTGATTGCTTCAGTGAATGATTACGCACAGAGTGAACAGGAATCACACTAAAATTCGCTTTGCAAATACTGTTTTCCTTTTTCAACTTAAATCTTTCCTGGGGACTTGCTAATGCCCACACACACATATTGGGTTTTTAAACCGAGAATACTTTCCTACCTATGTTAATCTTTCCAAAGAAGAATATCCCAGGTTTAATTGTCTATAGTTGGTTACTGGAACATTTTTCTCACAAAGGGTATTATGTGTAGGAAGCTTGTGACTCAGCTGGCATCTCAACTTAAAACTCTTTATAAATGCTTCACTTCCTTCATGTGCGTATCAGTCATCTGCCACTCACGGGACTAGAGAGCAGGAATGAAAGATTTCTGACAACTGTTCTAACAAAAACATAATGAAATTCTTCTGATGAATCCCATTTTAACAGGTCATGGCATCAGATTGACAGGTCCAGCAATTCATTTGATTACTGGAGCTTTGCAGGGAAAAATGAGGTCTGAGAAAACTTGCAGATACAAAAGCACAGCAAAGGTCAAACAAATCAGAGAAATGATCAGTCTAATGAGCCACAACATTATTTATTTTCTTGTAAAAAAAAAAAGAAATTATCCATAGTTCATCATACATAACCAATACCTGCCTTGGTTGATGGAACACATGATTGCTCAGACAGAAAGAAGCAGGGGTATTCAGGTGTGCAGCCTCTGGGGAAAGTTATTGGATTTTTAACAATCTGCAAACCCTAAAGGCATACTCTGAGTCAAAATAATTAGGAAATCATTATTGAATGAACCCAATATCTTGTCTGATGGGACTTCCAGCTTGTTAAGGTAGTTACTGCACAAACAGGGAACAGAATCCCTGAATCATAGTTCATCTTGTTATTTGGCTTCAATTTACTATTCATGTCTATCAGAATGTAAGTAGACTTACCTTGCTATTTAATGCTTTTGCTTTCAGGATAATCTACTTATTCCCCCAAAACCCCCAAAAAAGCTATTTTGACAATAGTCATTAAATAGGTATTTAATGTTTCTCTTGGCTAACTTTAATATTACAATATTTCTTGCACATTTCTTTCCTCAACAGTGTGGGTTGATTTAAGACTCTTTTTTTTTTAATACTGAGGCCATCATTGTTCTCTTCACAGAAAATTAATAATCCATATTCCATGTTCTACCCTCAGAACAAAAGGGTATGTATACCTACTCTTTTTTCCACTGATCAAATACAGAACAGATGTAAGAACCAGCTTTATGGAGCCCTGTGAAGAGTTGCTTGTCCTCTCTTCACTGTAGTTATTAGTCTACATTTCAGGTCAACTCCCATTTGACATCTTGATTTGGCACTATAAGTCTTTTTCTCATACGATTACAAAGTACTGTAATCTTTCAAAAGAGAACAAAATGCATTGGAAATGACAAAAGATACACTAAATATTTATACTCAGGCAGGGAGATCTTTAATGTACATTATTAAAAGAGAGACAGGCTAGGCTTTTTTTATTTTGAAGTAATTATAAACTCATAGAAACTGTAAAACTTGTAGAGTCCCTTGCATGCTTAGCCTAGCTTCCCCCAAGAGTGACATCTTATAAAACTGTAGCACAATATCAAAACCACGAAGAGGATATTGGTAAAATGCTGTTAAATACAATACTAACTAGATCACATAGATTTTTTTAAAAATTTTCATGGCTTTTTACATACACTTGTGAGTGTATGCATGCACACACACATGCATGTGCAGTTCTACGCAATTTTATCACATGTATGGCTTCATGAAACCATCACTGCACTCAAGATAGGGATCTGTTCAATCACCTCCAGGGAACACCTTTATGCTCCTCATTTTTATCTGCACTACACCAATCCCTCCTCTACCATATCTTTATTCCCTGAGAACCACCAGTGTGTCCTCCAACTCTATCATTTTTTATTTCATGAAGATTAGATAAATTGCAATCATAGAGTTTTAAACCTTTTGAGATTGACCTTTCTAAGAACAATGCCTTTAGAGTCCATCTAGATTATTGCTTGTGTTAGTAGTACATTTCTTTATCACTGAGTAATATTTCATGGTATGGATATTTAGAGTTTAACTGCTTTACCACTAAAGAACATTTGGGTTATTTCCAGTTGGGACTATTACAAATAAAAATGCTATGAACATTCATCTTTATCTTTTTATTTTCCTGGGTTAAAACCTAAAAGCATAATTGCTGGGCTACGTGATAAGACCATGTTTAGCTTTATAAAAAACTATATATAATTTTCCAGAGAGGCTATCCCATTCTCTCCCATTCACACAAACATTGTATGAGAGATCCAATTTCTCTACACTATCACCAACATTTGGTATTATCATTATTTTTTTTTATTTTTATCTGTTGTAATATATGTCAGTGATACATATAATTGTGAAAGGAATTAATGTGTACATATTGTGTGCCCATTAACAAATGACAGCCTTCTACCTTTTCCCCAGTGTTCACCGTTAAGATGCACCTTACATCTGTAAGCATATGCTTTTCTCTTCTCTCACCTATGCAACCTTTTATTCCCTACAGACAAACAATTTAACAAAAACTCTCTGTAAAACTATCTTTAATTTTGTTCTTATCTTTAATCACTTCTCCAAAATATAATAAAACTATCTAGAGGAGCAGGATTGGCTTACATTTAGGGATGAGGAGGCAAAATTAATTCCTGAAGACTTCATAAACATATACCTCAAGTTTTTACAGCAGTGTCTAAGGGTAGCTTCCCTTATTCAGACTAGCCATTAGGGGTTCAGTGTTCCATCAGAAATAATTATAATAAGGGTGCTTATGTTCTAGGAGATAATCTGGAACTGAGGAGTGGAACAGATTTTATTTATCCAGATAAAGGACTAATGAGGACATGAGAACCAACTGTGGTGAAATCGAAGCAGAGACAAAGATTTGCTCTCATAGCTCCTGAGAAACCCAGGAAATGAATCACCTGCTGTGACATCAGAGGGGACTTTCTGGCTACAGCAACCCCAGTAACGGACTTGAGATCATACCATGTGTCATACATGAAAAGGCTTCAGTGCAGTCTACCTATCTCTTGATCCTATATTGCCAATGTATCACCATAGGATCGGGGAGGTTTTAGAATAAGTTTTGATTATAAACATAGTTTTAAAATATAGAACTGGCATCCATTTTCCTATACTACACATAACTATTTTTCTAATATTCAAGATACTTCTCAAAATCTCAGACAAATTCATACAATGTTTTAAAAAATCATAAACCTCTACTGAAATTCTTGAAAATCTCACATTCAGGAAGAAGGCAGGGGACTGTGTGAGCATAATCAGAGAAATAATGAAACTTGTTATGCTGAGCTCTATTCTAGCAGAATTAAAAAGAAAAAGGAGACTGTCACAAAGATAAGGTGAAAACAGTAGATACATTTTAAATGGGAAGACAAAAGAGATTTATATACTTGAAAAGATGCAGCTGGATCAAAAGGTTTATACCAATGAAAAATCTTTAGTCAATGAGTTTATCTGCTTCTTTAAAAATGGAGCTTGAAACTTGGTAGGATGGGTTGTCAATACATAATTTGCTGAATAACAAACAACAACATCATCGCATTTGAAACTTGATATTCAAAATCAATTCAAATAGATTGGGAACAACTTTGTTATTTTTAAAACTACATGTGTTTGTGTATATACACTCATTAATGACCTCATAACCAGTCTTAAGTCTCACTTATCACCTCACATCTAGCAATTAAAATTTTAATGATGCCATATCACCTTATATCACTACTTCATAAACAAGCAAGGAAAGATTTCAGATCAGGTTTAGTAGTGAACATCTGTAATCCCAGCTTCTGGAGGCTGAGGCAGGCGGATCACAAGTTCATAGCCAACCTGGGAAAATTAGTGGCACCATATCTCAAACATAAACTAAAAAGGACTGTGGTTCAGTTCAGAGGCAGAGCACTTGACTAGCATGCACAATGCCCTGTCTTCAATTCCCAATCTGACCTTAAGATGATAAACTCCAAAGGTATCATACTATCCCATCATACACAGCAACCAGTGCCAGCCCTCTTGCTAGAATAACACCATGCTCAAACAGGAATCTTATGGATAGCATTTAATGATCTTAAAAAAGTGGAGTTAAATGTTAAAATTTGGTCATGTTTAAAAATTGGAACTCATTTACATTTTACTACAAATTTTAAAGATATTTTTGATACATATTCTAAGACATTTGGTTACAATATAAAAGGTGATTTGAGGACTGACATTTTCCCCTAAAGTATAAATTTAAGAAAACTACCATGTAAGTTTTCATTTCAGATTTTGCAGCAAAAGAAAATTTCCTTTCATGGTTTTGCTGAATTTCCTTTCATGCCTCTGTGGCAGCATGACACCACTTGCATAATTTTTTCTAGTAGTTGAGTTGATTGAAAGTTTGAGGATAAGGGAGAAATCAGTATAGACATTTAAGATCCAAATGTTTCACATTGTTCATTGACAGTGAGCTTGAAAGATATACAGTACCACTAGAACTTGATTCATGCATAGTGTCACATAGCTCCTGATAGCTCTGAGAACAGAGTACTCGGGATACCTATTTCTGGTTTGTTTAGCATTTTTAAGGAGTGTGCAGAGGGATTCAATGTGATCATGTGCTCAAACATATTCAAATAATTCATGCTTCCTATTTCTACAAGTTTCTGCTACTCTGAAGTGATAGGTTTCTATATTGACTTAAAATTTTTTTCACATAATTACCCTAAACCTAAGTGACAACTTGGCCTTTAAAGTCAAAATGTTGTAAGATGGCTATCAAAACCTTGTATTAAAAGATATTGCTGGTGAGGTAAGTAGAACAGCTTGCAATTAATGTAATTTTTCACTCTACTCAGATAAGATGCTAAGAATAAAATTAAGAGAACCATAAAATTGTTATGATGATGACTTTATTAGAAAAGAAAAATGGCATGATGGTGATATTTAAAGCATTATCATAGAAGACTACTTTATTACAAATATATATACCCCTTTAGGCATTGTTCTTTTAGCTGTCCTAGGCTATTGCTCCGCCAAACTAATAAGTTTGAATTGTTTTCTAATTCCTGTATAAAGATGAAGGTATTGAAAACTTATCACGAATACTAAAGAAGAAATATATGCACTGGGGAAAATGCACCTGTGCATTGCTATTCTCTGTCTGACTCTCTAACTGCCACCATTAATATTTTTTGTGTTTCTCACAGCTGTCAGAACGTGCTGGCTTCTGCTTTATTCTCAGTGCCTAAACACATCTTTTCAAGCTACATGGTTTGCATACTGATGTTCAACCAAGGCATATTATTCACTCTAATTTTGATCTTATCAAAGGCAGAACAAGGATTTTAAATGCTACAACAGTTCATACTAATTAGAAGGACAATTTAACAGCCAGTCTTAGATTTTTCAAAGACTAAGGCATAAATAAGAAATGGGTCCCACAATTAAAATGATAGCAATAGCAGAGAAATGTTTTAAATGCTCACATTTGTTTATTTTGTGTTTTAAATCCAACGGAGTACTATTTTCAAATACTCAGAAATCAGAGGATATACCATTTGTATAAGATATGATCAAGGGATTTCAAACCAAATGCTTTTCTATTGTTTTTTTTTGTTTTTGTTTTTGTTTTTTTGCGGTGCTGGGGATTGAACCCAGGGCCTTGTGCTTGTGAGGCAAGCACTCTACCAACTTAGCTATCTCTCCAGCCCACTTTTCTATTGTTTATGAATGAAGAGGCCTAGAAAGTCCAGAGGTTAGCAGCCTTACCTAAAGTCACACTCTAACTTAACAAATTACGATCATAGTTTTCTCCCAGCTACACAGTATAAGCTAAGACCAAAAAGAAGAAAAATCTAAAGCATTTAAAAATTACAGTGCTTAAGGCATTTTAATTGCCTTGTTCTATATAGAATCTCCATTCATCACTCATATAGGTAAAGTACACACTTGGAGTTCCAAGTGCATAGGTCTTTACAATCTTGATAAACAAATTAGATAAGAATCTAACCTGAAGGACAAACAGAACATACCTGCTGCTTTAATCATGTGTAACAGACTACATGTATAGTAGCACACGTGAGGTAAAGCTGCTTTGAAAAAGGTTCCCAAAGACACTTAAATTAGTGATTTTATAAGAATGTGCCAAATAGATCATTAAAAAGACAGACTGGTGAGAACTTTGGAATTGACAAGATATAGAAAAATTTTACAACTAAACACAGTTGGCCCTCCATATCTGCGTGTTCCACATCCACAGATCCAACCAATCACAGATTGGAAATATTTTTTAAAAATTCTCAGGGAGAAATGCAAATTAAAACTAAATTTCATCTTACTCTAGTCAGAATGGCAATTATCAAGAATACAAGCAACAATAAATGTTGGCAAGGATGTGGGGAAAAAGGTACACTCATACATTGCTGATGGGGTTGCAAATTGGTGCAGCCACTCTGGAAAGCAGTATGGAGATTCCTCAGAAAACTTGGAATAGAACCACCATTTGACCCAGCTATCCCACTCCTTGGTTTATACCCAAAGGACTTAAAATCAGCATACTACAGTGATGCAGCCACATCAATGTTCATAGCTGCTCAATTCACAATAGCTAAACTGTGGAATCAACCTGGATGCCCTTCAGTAGATAAATGGATAAAGAAACTGTGGTATATATAAACAATGGAATATTACTCAGCCTTAAAGTAGAATGAAATTATGGCATTTGCAGGTAAATGGGTGGAACTGGAGAATATCATGCTAACCAAACTAAGCCAATCCCAAAAAAACAAAATCCAAATGTTTTCTCTGATAAGTGGATGCTTATCCATAATGGGGGGGGGGGGGTAAAGGAAGAATGGAGGAACTTTGGATTAAGCAAAGGGGAGTGAGGGGAGGGGAGGGAAGGGATATGGGGGTAGGAAAGATGGTAAAATGAGATGGACATTATTACCCTATGTACATGTATGATTGCATAAATGGTGTGACTCTGCATCATGTACAACCAGAGAAATGAAAAGTTGTGCTCCATTTGTTTACAATGAGTCAAAATGCATTCTGCTGTCATGTATAACTAATTAGAACAAATAAAATTTTTTTCTTTCAGAAAACTTGATAGCACAGGTGGGAGAGGAAGAAGTTGCCCCCCCGCACCAGCTCATGACACAGTGTGGTTGCTCAAGGGAGGCCCTCACATCTGTTGCCCTGAAACCCCTACACCTTGCTGTTTGAAGTAGACGTGATGGATCTAATCATCCCTACTCTTCCAAGGCTATGTCTAACCCCAGGGGATTTTCTAGCAGAAAAACCTTAGTTTGGGGGTGGGGGCGTGGCCAAGAGTCCCCCAAAGAATTTCAAGGGCAGCCTAGAAAAGGCCAGTAGTTTGGGTTTATTTTTAACCAAAAAAGGAAGTTAGTTTTATAAAGACAAATGTAATTAAATGATACAGTACTTAATAAAATATTGGCTTGAAAAGAATTCCAGAAATTTCCAAAAAAGTGAAATTTGAGTTTGCAGAGTGCCAATGCTGAACTCACAAGAATTAAGTGATGTGTTTGCCTTATGTTAGGCAATATAAGCAATATAGAAGTGAATTAAGGTATAAAGGAGGATGAGTGTCATTTTTACACAAGTTATTATGCCATTTCAAGAGCATCCATGCTACCCATGGGGCTTCCTGGAGTAAATTCCCCTTGGAGACACAGGAATAATTGCAAATTAATCAGAATTTTTTTTCAGTTCTAAAGACAAATAGGGTGAACTCACTTTAAAAAGATAAATTTTTAATGTCTTATATGTTTGTTAATTGAAAATTCGTAAGTCAACAAAACAGTGCCAAAAAGTCTTAAATTGGTAAATTGGTAAATGACATGGTTTCTGAGGCTGTCACTGAATTCATCATATTTAACTACATAGAAAGATAAATGTAAAAATATAAATACAGGAGGGAAAAACAAAATGATTTCAAAAACAGTAGAGAAAAGAAGGACTCACATAAAGTAAAAGACACATTGAATAATTTCTCATCATACGCTTCAAAGATATGAGAATCAATAAATTTGTGTTTGCCTTTGGCCTAGGAAGCATAAAAGGAAGTAGGACTTTCACCTCCATTTTGAAGGAAACTTGGAGATACAAAAGGGACAAACTTTTCCTGTTCTAAAACCAGATTATATTCTCAAATAACAAATAAAACAAAAATATCTATTAAACCTTTTGCATTACACATTCACTCCTATAATCCCTGTATTTTTATAGTCAATAAATAATAAAAACCAACTCTGTCTCCTCTGTTTTACTGGAGAAAGAGGGCAAAAAGTAGATATATTCAATTGGGAGAGAATTGTGGCCTAAACTCAAGGCATTATTTTGTACATTAATTTCTCCCTTCTTAATCATCACACTAATCTTAAAAAGAATCTCAGAGATACAGAAATATCAAAAGACTTACTCTATGTAAGTGCCAAGGAGTTTATCCTGAACACAAAGACAGATAGGAACTGTCTTGCAGCCCTAGTACTGTCATCTGAGTGGAGAACAATCATAAGGTAGACATAAGCCTGTTTGCAAATAGAAAAACAAGGAATAATACCCTTTGAATGAAATGGTCACTTAACAATATGACATTTCTTTCAGCATAAAATCAAGTAGTTTTGTTATACTGACTATTACAATGAGAACAAAAGACCCAAAAAGACTTGTTCAGTTTATAACAAAGTAACATCCCCCCCCACACAAAAAAAAAAAAATGGCATGAAGAAACTTAAGATTCTACAAAAACACTTTTTTCCAACATAATGGAACCAGTTTTCTGCATTATGCAGTGCACTTCCTGTTTTCCAGGGCGTGTTCTGCTTCATAGCACCCACAGTCCTCATGGCAGGCAATGAAGTCTGTGTATCTGTTATGACTGTCACTGTTGTTTTGACTGCCTTTAACCTGCTTGGCAACTTGAGAATCGTTTTGTCAGGATCTGTACCCAGAAAGTGGCCATGGCATGGCCTTTGTTGATAAACTGTTCTCACTTCACTGACAGATATTTTCTGATGTCTTGAATATAGTGGCAGTGATCCTGCAGTGACAGCTCAACGCTGGAAAAATTCTGCAACACGGTTTTAAATTTGAGATGTAGGAGGAGGCACAGAAGATCTAGGGGAACGGAACTGATGAGTCTTAGGGTACAAATGCAAATTCTTCTAGGAACATTTGAGAGTTCCTGTTTATGAACATCCTTGCCAATATTTAGGAATTATGCTATTTTAAAATGTTTATCAGTTGGATTAATTTAAAAATATTATCTTTCTATAATGTATATTTTTCTTCTGAATGCAGCTTAACATTTTCCTATCTTATTTTGGCATTGCTATTTTTGCTGGGGACTTTTTGCCTGTTTTTCTATTGAAAATATTGTCTTTACTGGATTAAAAGATCACTTCATGTACAGAATATCATTTAAAAGTTGAGAATATATTGAGAAGTGGCCAATATCTCTTTGATCTAAAATGCCTGCAACAGGATACACAAAATGTTATTCATCAAAATCCCAGAGGAGTTGGTGGGGAAGAAGTATATTTCTCTGCAGACTGTACATGATGAAAGGGTTGCTTTGGAGCTCCAATTTTGTGAGGCTTGAGGCACAGAATGAGCATGAGTAAAACAGTGAAAAGTTGTGAGTATGTGATGTGATTGGAAATAATCTAAATGTCCAGCCATAGATTACTTACGTAATAATACACATAATGGGATGATATGTTAACTGTTGTATGCAGTTTCTAAAATAGCCCAGAGTGATACTCAGCCTCTGTTATTCATGCCTTTTTATTATCCCTGCCCCCTAAGTGTTGGCTGGATCTAGTAAATTGCTCCCAACCAACAGCTCATGATGGAATTTTCACCTCTGAGATTAGGTTATGTGGAAAAAAAAAAAAGACTCTGGCTTAGTTCAGTCATCCTCCCTTGCTCTATCACTTCTTCCAATAGAAGCCAGGTGCCATGCTATGAGGTGCCCTGTAGAGAAACCACATGACAAGGAACTCAGGAATGCCTCAAGCCACAGCCAGTGAGGAGCTGATATCTCAGTCCCATGTCCCGTGAGAAATGCAGTCCTGCCAAAATCATTTGTGTGACTCACAAGCAAATCCTCCCCACTTGAGCCTTGAGATTTCTACACTCCCCAACCCACACATTTGTTGTTTTAAGTGACTAAATTTGGGGGATAATTTGCTATGCAGCAATAGATAAGTAGTACCGTGGTCATTAAAAATGATAATGTAGATGGGTGGTGTATATATAGGATGGGGAAAAGATAGGGGTGTAGGTATTGTTAGGTATGAAAATGGCACTGTGTTTATAGTTTTTACAGTCTAAAATAGAAATATATACTGAGTTATCAATGAGTGAAATGATATGATGTCAAGAAATTCCTTTAAAATACTTCAGTAGAAATAAAAGGGGTAATGGGTGGGTTTAAGAAGAAAGATGCAACAGGATTCAAAAAATCATTATAACTCTTGAAACTGGGTTTTGGATACATGATATTATCTTCTTTACTTTGGGGTGTGCTAGAAATTTTCCATATAAAAAGTTAAAAAATAAATTTTAAAGAGGTTTTCTCACTCTCCTCCTCAGAGGTATGTACCACTGACAGGTAAATCCCTCCAGGTGCACAGTCATCCCTGCATGCCTCCATGGTAGCCCCACAGGCTCGGAGATCTGCTTTCATCTATGCATGTACCCTCGTTCAGTATACTCCTTCCAGTTCTAATTAAAGGGCTGATGATATTAAGATGCTATTGTGTTTGCATTTCTTTTTAATAGATGACATACCTGTCTGTAGTTAAGTTGAATTATCTGGCAGTCCAATTTAACTACCCAAGTATCAGTGGTTGTTTTGGATGGTGCTCTGGTTACAAATTGGTTTGGATTTTGAATACTCTGCCTTAGCCTTATTTTTCAGTTAAATCCTGTCATTTTTAGTGCTCAGTTTTGCCAAATACAAGGTTTTTCAGGAATGCATACACAGCATTTTGCCAAGAATGCCTGTATATGCAAAAAAAAAAAATACAGAAAAAAATATGCTTTATATATAGCATGATATAATGTAATTTTTATATAGCATGATTATTTTTACAACATATATATGCATAGGAAAAAGGATTTTATGATTGTTAATGAGTCTTTCAACTTTCTATATGCATTTTTGTGGGTTTATAAAGGAAATAAGAGTTTTAAACCTAAAAAAAGCAATTGTTAAGCCAGAGTCCAATCATTTAGGCAACTAGAAAGGTCAGGTTCAAGGGTTAAAACATGAAGGTGATATAAGTCTGTGGCTTAGAGAATTGTCAGCACTCCATTCTGAGTGTCTCTGGAAGAGATTTCTACCCTAACCCCACACCAGCAGAAACTAAATTGCCCTGTGACAAGATAAAGAGTGGGCCAGGGGCTAGGGGAAAGTCTACTATTCTGCATCTTACTTTGACAAAGCCTATTAAGAAACCCAGAAATCTGACAGAGTTATCAAGACAACATGATAAATTTTAAAAGATGGCTAAAAAAAAACCTCATTTTTGTAATTGAAAACTATCTTTTACTGTGTTATTCACTTTGAATATATAGCATCCTCACAATATGTATCTTCACACATACATATATCTGAAGATAGATAATCAATCTACATATTTGTCTTCACTTTACAAATAAGGAAACAGAATCAGAATTGAAGTATCTTGAGGAATTTATGAAGCCAGTAAAAACAGAGAGGGGTTCCATCCTACCTGCCTTTATTATTTGTATTTCACAGAAAAAAAATCACACATAGGGGTATGAATAAAATTATTTTACAAGCAGCTCATTTTCTCAGGATTGGACCAGCTCTAGGACTTTGGAAAATATCAGTTAACTTTTTTGTGTCAAATTAATCTCTGATATCTCATTCAGTTCCATGGTTTTGAAAACAACCACACACATTTGCCAGAGACAGGTGCTTAATTCTTACTTGTCCTTGCCCAGAATCAGAGGAAGGGGGAGTTTCTGTGACTAAGGAAGCCCACTTGCCCAAAGGCACACAGTAAACTGGAAGTTAGGAGTTAACTGTTTCCATCCCTTCCTGAGATTGGGCACTGGGGCACTACCTGCCCTCCCAAAGGCTACATAGGAGCCCCTAGAGCACACCTATAAATAGTGATCTGTCCACCAGTCTTTCTCTGTCCCTCTTCTTTTACTCCTGAACACTAAATACAATTAATATTTTTTTGAACCATACAAAATTATAAAATCATCTAAGCATTATATTTTCAATTGTTTGAATATTTTTATTTTTAATTTGTTCCAGATCTTAATCAAGACCTTCAATAGTATTACAAAACTAACACCCTAAGGACAGACCTCAAAACCTCACGTTCATTAACACTTTCAATATTTCCACTTCTCATCTCTTTCAAATTATTCACTTGCTTCAAGGGGTAACTCTCTGAGCCTTGGGAAGCTACAAAGTTCATACACGAATTTGCTGAAGCTACTGGACTACTGGGTTTTCTTTTGATTGCACGTTCTTTCCACTCACTTTTGGCCCTGGAAACCCTCCTTATCAGGTTAGTCTTGAGCACTAACCTGATTAAGAGCACTAACCTTAAGAGTTAAGGGACATTGGAAACACTGGAATTGTGTCCATTAGTCCTTTCGCATGCACTAAGGTCACATATTCCTGATGAAGGCCCTAAAGTCCCTTAGTCATTCAATGTCTTCTAGATTATCCCCCCAAAAAATATCAACTATAGTAAGGATTGTAGGGGGGATTCCATCACATCCAGCATGAATGAGGGAAAGAGTTTCTGTCAGGGGACAGTGCTGGATATTGATTAATCACTAAGAAACCCATTTAATTAAATAAACACAGGAGCCTGTAATCTCTTCAAATGGAAGTGAGTGTGATGGATTGAGCCATGCCAAGATCTGGCTTCTAACTAGATGGAGAAGCCCACCTTCCCCTTATTTACAGTCACACAGGTAAAAGGGGACCGGGAGGGGCTTCTTCTGTGAGGAACAGGATGGGGTGGAGTTAGGGAAGCCATCTTCTTTAGTGGGTTATCCCAGAATTAGCATTTCCTCAGGCATTGAGTCACTTCTGCAGAGTCACCTTCCCTAGGTCTTAATCAAGACCTTCAATAGTATTACAAAACTAACACCCTAAGGACAGACCTCAAAACCTGAGCAATGTCATTATATCCTAGTATTTAAAAATTAATAATACTGGCATAAGTGATAACTCTCAACTCTTTAATTGGAAAACCCCATTCCCCTAGCAGGCCATCTAGAGCCACGGTCTTCACTGTGTGGAGCTGAAAGCTTGCATATGGAACAAGACAGCCAACCTCCAGGCCCCAGCGTCTGCTGTGTGTCAGATTCCAAGGCAGCCAAAAAAACTTCACACGACAGCCAAACTTCAGTTAACTTGTTAAAAGCATCCCTGGGCAAGAAAATATTCCTCATCCAGTGGAATTAGTCAGATGACTTCAGCACCTGCTTCTCACAGTCTTATTCCCCCTGGTCTTGGCTGCATCCCCAGTTACCCTGCTCTTCTTGCAACAACAGCTCTGACTCGACTGTTCAGCTTTCTGCATTTTCTGATAATTCCTACTTTCAACCTTACTGCCTCGCAATCCTACTACTTCCTTTTCGTATGCATAAAAGTATAAGAAGAAAGGTACAAAGGGAGAATGGAAAATTCCTTCACAACGAAGGGAGTGGTATCAATAAAGAGGCTTCTTGTTTTCTTATTGCTACTAGTGAATCTGAATTTCAGTTTTAAAACTTTCCTAAATTAGAATCAGAAGACCTGGATTTGATGTTGGGTTTTTGCCTGTACCATCTCTAGTGACCTTAAACAAGTCAACAAGCTCTCTCAGTTGTAGTTAATGTGCAAACCGGAGACTATCCATCCACCTTCCTTCCAGGGCTTCCACCATTACAAAGTAAGTGTGACTCCAGAATCTCTGTCTCTCAAGTTCTATTTCTACATTCTCTAGCATAGCTTTTTCTGTGGTCTGGATGTTATATGCCCCCAAAAATTCATATGTTGGAATTCTAACCCCTAAGGTGTTGGTGTTAGGAGGTGGGGACCGTGGGATGTGGTCAGGTGATGTGGGCAGAGCCATATGAATGAGCTTAATGACCTTATTAGAAAAAAAAAAAGAAAAAAAAAAAAAACACCAGACAGCTTCCCTGCCCTTTCTACAAGATGAGGACACAGCACGATGATGATGAACCAGGCAGCAGTTTGCCCTCACCAGACAGAGTCCATTAGCACCTTGATCTTAGATTGTTCTGCCTCCAGCAAGGTAGAAAGGTAAATAGTTGTTGTTTATAAGCCACCCAGGTTATGATACTTTGTTATTGCAGCCCAAAAGTACTAAGACAACCCTAACCACAGAGGAAGTGAATGTCTCATACATCTGTATCTCCTATTAGACTAGAAACTTCTTGAATACAAAGATAATACATGTCATACTTGTGTCTCCTGTCCCTTTCCTAATCTAAAATATCATTAAA
This sequence comes from Sciurus carolinensis, assembly GCF_902686445.1. NCBI lineage: Eukaryota > Metazoa > Chordata > Mammalia > Rodentia > Sciuridae > Sciurus > Sciurus carolinensis. The sequence continues at coordinate 146,062,895 of NC_062214.1, forward strand.
TCTATAATTCACTTTCTAAACCACAAAATTGTAGAAAATAAAACAGCTCACTTTATCATCACTTACAATAAAGAAAATGAAGATAATCGCAACCCAATGTGCAGTTTAATTCAAATTCAGTAAGATTCCCATTCATTTAAAATTAAGGAAGAAGAGGATCCAAACAACTTTTCCCCTAGAATTAAAACATTAGTGTACAATTATAGACAGAATTTTAAAAACAAAGCATTTTGCTTCTTTAGGGATTTGATTTCTTTCATTCAATTTACTATTTTTATAGCACTCATGATAAGCCTTCTAAAGTCATTTCCTAAGTAGTTACAAGAATAAAAGAAATTTAAATTAAACACCTTATAGCTTTTCCTTAGGGATAATAACTCATCACTACCAATGACTTCCAATGTATTTTCTGGGATACCATGATTTTAAGTTAAAGAATTACATTGTGAGATAGAAAAAATTTAAAATTATCCTGCATTTAGGCAATTCTCAATGGATTCATATTTTATAGGCCTATCAACTCATTTGGGATATTTTTCCTCTTTGATGGTCATCAAACAGATGAGCTAAAAATAGTCTACACTATTTGTAAAATACAGATATTACATAATATCCTCTGTAAAATATTTTATGAAATAATATACCTTGCTATTATATAAAGCTAAATAATTATAATTAAATTCTGTGATCATTATGATCCACATTATGGGTCCATCTAGAATAACCCAACCAAGATTTGAATCTGTGCCACATTTAGAACTTTTTCTGGGCAATGCCTTTCAACAGATAAAAAGCAAATGGATGCTTAAATAGACTGTTCTTGGGGGGATTCGGGACACTGTGCTAGAGGCACCCAGCACTTGCCTGCCTCACCACAAGTTATAATCAAATCAAGGTGAGTGCTTCTGCTTGTTGAGGTAGGTTGTAAGCTGGAGGGCGGGTGGCCAAACAGGAGTCCGACAAAGGCGGCCCAACCAACCTTTATTGGAATTTGGCTCTCAGGAGAAATTCCCAGTCTTCTGGGGTAAAGGTCAGGCAAGGTGGAGAGCCGGAGAAAATCGCACGTGTTCCAGGCTATCCAGGTGTTTATAGGCTGGAATAGGCGGGGGTCCTGCTGAGTGACAGGTGGATGTAAGGGTCAGTGGGGTTTATCCGACAGCATTTGATTGGTAGCCCTTTGGCGCATGCGGGCTGCCTGATGTCCTGCTCTTCATGCTTGTAGTGGGTCGGCCAGTTGTCCTGCTCCCTTCCATGCAGCCCCATGAATCCGACTGGAATAGTGCTGGAATGCAACAGTGTAGAGACAGACTTGGAGACACCCAGAGATTTTGCATAGTGGAAGAGGGAGAAATAGACCACTCCAGCATGGCAGGGAGAGAGGAAGTGCCCCCTCCGCAGTGGTGCAGCTACAGGAGGGTGAGCCCACTAGCACAGGACTCAGCACCTACAGACAAATATGAGACCTGAAATCTGCACAGCAAGCTGGCCATGGAGAAGTTGTCTGCGTTTCTCACTTATTCTCACCTATTCTCACCAAGCTGTGAGCGGCAGCCACCTGGAGAAGTATCTTACCTGAACCTACTGCTTTCAGAGTCAAAGGTCCCTTCATTTTCCTATTACTGGAACCCCTAAGGAAATTCAGCAGCACTGGTCCAGCCAGCTCGTGCCTCCAGAGTACATTTGTACCTACCCACCCACCCCCCAGAGAGACTGACACAGACTTGCTGAGGATTCTATGCAGGGGGAAACTGGGTTTCCACACAGAGGGAGAAGAAAGCAAAGTCCTTCCCCTTAAATTAGGCAGTTTGGGAATCCAGCTGTCAGAGCCTAGAGGAGTGAAGAGTCAGGAGTCACGTGTGACTTCATGCAAGAGCTAAGTCTAAGAGTACTAGAACCATGGGTATCAAACAATGCAGGTTCCACCCCACATCAAAGCAGTTCTTTGGTCTCTTCATTGCCACTCTCTGCCCACAGGGTCTGCTAGAAAGTGCACCAGAGCCAGCATTAACCCCACCCTCAGATCATGCAGCTCAAAAAGTCCCAGAGAGAATCTCTGGGGAGTTCCACAAGAGCACTCACTAGCTTGCTGATGAGCTCCATCTCCAGAGTTTGCCGATACCCCCTTTAATTGCACAGCCCAAAAGTTCTGGAGAGAATTTTCACAGGGGTAGTTCAGCTGTCCACACTAACTGATTCCAGCAGGCAAAACAACAGAGAGGAATTCCAACTAGCTCTGCTCCCACTACTCACCAGAAATGTATCACAAAGGAAAGGGTGGGGGTAAATAACACCCAACTTTGTCCTGGGACTGAACTGCACAGCCTAAGAAGACTCAGAAGTTTTTTGTTGTTGTTTTTTTTAAATTTATTTATTTTGATTCATTGTACACAAATGGGGTACAAATGTTGTTTCTCTGGTTGTACAGGAAGTACAGTCACACCAATTGTGTAATCATACATGTACACAGAGTAATGCTGTTTGTCTCATTCTGTTATTTTTCCTTCCCCCCACCCTCTCCCCACCCCTTTTCCCTCTATACAATCCATCCTTCCTCCACTCTTGCCTCCCTCCCACCTTCTCTTATGTATCATCATCCATTTATCAGAGAGATCATTCTGCCTTTGGTTTTATTGGGATTGGCTTATCTCACTTAACATGATATTCTCCAACTGCATCCATTTACCTGCAAATGCCATAATTTTATTCTTCTTTATGGCTGAGTAATAGTCCATTGTATATATATACCACAGTTTCTTTATCCATTCATCAATTGAAGGACATCTAGGTTGGTTCCACAATCTAGCTGTTGTGAATTGAGCAGCTATGAACGTTAATGTGGCTGAATCACTGTAGTATGCTGCTTTTAAGTCCGAGGAGTGAGATAGCTGGGTCAAATGGTGGGTCCATTCCAAGTTTTCTAAGGAATGCCCACACTGCTTTCCAGAGTGACTGCGCTAATTTGTAACCCCACAGTTTTGATCAGCATAGACTGCAAGTATTCACTCTCAACATATAAAATCAGAAAAATGAGAAGTAATACTCCATTTATGTATGATTTATCAAAACACATAAATTCATTCTACTATCATGCACAACTAATTTAGAACAAATACAAAAATTTTAAAAAAGAGAAGAAAAAGAAGATATATTAAGAATTAAAAAGGGGAAGAAAGAGAGAAAGGAAAAAGAAAAAAAATCAAGTAAACCAAAACCCAAAACAACAAAAATAGTATTAATAGAAAATAAAACTTTCCTCCCTATGGAGGTGCGGAAATGAACAGATGCAGCCACATCAATGTTCATAGCTGCTCAATTCACAAGAGCTAGATTGTGGGTAAAGAAACAGAATCAGAAGAAGATATACATTCAATAAACAAATACATGAAAAAATGTTCAACATCTCTAACAGTGCAAATCAAAACTACTCTAAGATTTTATCTCATTCCAATTATCAAGAATATAAGCAACAATAAGTGTTGGTGAGGATGTGGGGGAAAAGGTATACTCATTCATTGCTGGCGGGACTGCAAACTGGTGCAGCCACTCTGGAAAGCAGTATGGAGATTCCTCAGAAAACATGGAATGGAACTACCATTTGAGCCAGTTATCCCACTCCTTGATTTATACCCAAAGGACTTAAAAAAGCATACTACAGTGATGCAGCCACATCAATGTTTATAGCAGCTCAATTCACAATAGCTAAACTGTGGAACCAACCTGGATGCCCTTCAGTAGATAAATGGATAAAGAAACTGTGGTATATATAAACAATGGAATATTACTCAGCTTGAAAGAAAAATGAAATTATGGCATTTGCAGGTAAGTGGATGGAGTTGGAGAATATCATGCTAAGCAAAATAGGCCAATCCCAAAAAAACAAAATCCAAATGTTTTCTCTGATAAGTGGATGCTGAGTCATAATAGGTGTTTATTGAATGTATATCTTCTTCTGTGAAGTGTCTGCTCAGTTCCTTAACCCATTTATTGATTGGATTATTCAATTTTTTGGTGTTAAATTTATTTGTTTTTTATTTATACAGACTGCATTTTGGAGTTTCAAGATGGCGGCCTAGAGGGCGGCTGCATTTCACGTTGCTCCAGGACGCAGGATTCAAAAGAGGAGATAGTGAGAGACTTGGGACCAACTCAAAGCCGCCGGGTGAGTCTCTCCCGTTGGGGAGGTGTCCCGGATGGGGCAGTAGCCCTGGAACGCAGGGAATTTGTGAAGTGGAATTGCTCGGCAAGACGCCCCTCCCCCCGCTGGAGCGGTAAACACGGACAACTGGGATCATCGTAGAGGAGGCGGCTCAGCACAGCGCTTGGACTCAGAGCAACCACTGGGGCTCCAGGCGGCTGCCTGAGGAGGAGCTGCGTGGTGAGCTGTTTAGACTCAGAGTAATCGCTTCTGAACACCAGGGGGTTGCCCGGAGGAAGAGGAGAAGCGCGGCAGGTCACTTGGTCTAGGAGTGACTGCATCAGAGCCACAGGCAGTTGCCAGAGGAGGAGCTGCGTGGCAAGCTGTTTGGACTCAGAACAACCGCTTCTGAACACCCGGGGGGTTGCCCGGAGGAAGAGGAGAAGCGCGGTGGGTCGCTTGGTCTAGGAGTGACTGCATCAGAGCCACAGGCGGTTGCCAGAGGAGGAGGCGAGTGGTGAGTTGATTGCACTCAAAGCGACCGCTCCTGAACACCGGTGGCCTGCCTGGAGGAGGAACGTGGTGGGTCGCTTGGTCTCCGAGCCACCGCCCCTGAACACCCTGGGGCTACCCCGAGGAGGAGGAGGAGGAACAGAGCAGGTCACTTGGGCTTGGAGTGACTGCCTAGGGCTACGGGAGGTTGGCGGGAGGAAGAGACGCGAAGTGAGTTGCTTGGACTCCTAGTGACTGCGTCGGAAACCGGGCTGCTGTCCGGTGGAGGAGGTGTGTGGCGGGTCTCTGGGTATCGGAGCTATTGTATGGGGCTCCAGGTGGCAGCTCAGAGGAGGGGCCGCATAGCCAGGCGATTAGGTGCAGAGTAGGGTCCCAGGAGCTAGGTGGCTTCTTGCTGGAAGAGCCGCACAGAGACACGCCTGGGGGCGGAGCAATGTTTCCAGGACTGCGGGCAGATTATCTGGGAGAGGCAGCCTAAGGAGACTCGCCTGCAGAAGGTGAGGCTCCCAGGCCCAGGAGGTAGGTCCGGGCCCCTGGGAACGTTGCAGAGGAAGAAAGCCCAGCCCAGGCGGTAGTTGTAGATTGAGGGGAACCTCTAGGAGGGGAACTGACCAGCGAGACGTTCCCACCAAGTGAGTCTTCCCTACCGGGAGAGGTTTTCCCACAGAGACAGTAAAACCAGAGACACAGGCACAAACAGGACTTGCCTCAGCCCACAGCCTAGTTCCCCGTTGGATGACCATTGGTCAACAAGTGGAGACACCTCTGACCACTAGCAGGGAATATATGCCACCTGAGGGTCACCAACCCTACAGAGGCAGCTTCTTCGTGGAGCTCCGCATTATCAACTTCCTCCAAGACTTCAGGCTACTGAAGGATAAGAGGGGATATACTAGCAATCTTCAGGGACATTATAAGTCGATAGAGGAAATCTGCAATATCTTAATGACCCACTGATTCCTGAACAATATGAGAAAACAAGGGAAGAAAATGCCCCAAACAAATCTAGATGTTACATCAATAGAATCCAACGACAGCATGGCAGAAGAAATGACAGAAAGGGAGTTCAGAATGTACATAATTAAAATGATTAGGGAAGCAAACGATGAGATGAAAGAGCAAATGCAGGCATTGAATGATGAGACGAAAGAGCAAATGCAGGCATTGAATGATCGCACCAATCGACAGTTAACAGAGCAAATTCAGGAAGCAAAAGATCATTTCAATAAAGAGTTGGAGATATTGAAAAAAAACCAAACAGAAATCCTTGAAATGAAGGAAACAATAAACCAAATTAAGAACTCCATAGAAAGCATAACCAATAGGATAGAACACCTGGAAGACAGAACTTCAGATATTGAAGACAAAATATTTAACCTCGAAAACAAAGTTGAAAAAACAGAGAAGATGGTAAGAAATCATGAACAGAATCTGCAAGAACTATGGGATATCATGAAAAGGCCAAATTTGAGAATTATTGGGATTGAGGAAGGCTTAGAGAAACAAACCAAAGGAATGAACAATCTATTCAATGAAATAATATCAGAAAATTTCCCAAATCTGAAGAATGAAATGGAAAATCAAGTACAAGAGGCTTATAGGACACCAAATACACAAAATTACAACAGACCCACACCAAGGCACATTATAATGAAAATACCGAACATACAAAATAAAGACAGAATTTTAAAGGCTGTGAGAGAAAAGAACCAAATTACATTCAGGGGGAAACCAATACGGATATCAACAGATTTTTCAATCCAGACCCTAAAAGCTAGAAGGGCCTGGAACAACATTTTTCAAGCTCTAAAAGAAAATGGATGCCAACCAAGAATCTTATACCCAGCAAAGCTTACCTTCAAATTTGACGATGAAATAAAATCTTTCCATGATAAACAAAAGCTAAAAGAATTTACAAAAAGAAAGCCAGCATTACAGAACATTCTCGGCAAAATATTTCATGAGGAAGAAATAAAAAACAGACTGCATTTTGATTCAGTGTATACAAATGGGGTACAACTTTTTTTTTCTATGGTTGTGCACAATGCAAATTCATACCATTCGTGTAATCATACATGTACATAAGGTAATGACATCTGTCTCATTCTACCATCTTTCATACCCCCGCCCCCTCCCCCACTTCATTTCCCTCTATGTAATTTAAAGTTCCTCCATTCTTCTCTTACCCCTCACCCCCAACACCCATTTTGAATCATCATCCACTTATCAGGGAAAACATTCGACCTTTGGTTTTTTGGGCTTGGCTTATTTCACTTAGCATGATATTCTCCAATTCCATCCATTTTTCTGTGGTGTTAAGATCTTTGAGTTCTTTATATATCCTGGAGATTAGTACTCTATCTGAAGTGCATGTGGTAAAGATTTTTTCTCCTTGATGTGTATTTGTCTGATTTGGGTATCAGGGTGATTCTGGCCTCATAGAATAAGTTTGGAAGGGTTCCCTTCCTTTTCTATTTCATGGAATAATTTGAGAAGTATTGGTATTAGTGCTTCTTTGAAGGTCTTGCTGAGAATCTGTTTGTTCCTGGGTTTGTCTTAGTTGGTAGGTTTTTGATGGCATCTTCTATTTCACTGCTTGAAATTGATATGTTTAAATTGTATATGTCCTCCTGATTCAGTTTGGGTAGGTCATATGTCTCTAGAAAATTGTTGATGTCTTTGAGATTTTCTATTTTATTGGAGCATAAATTTTCAAAATAGTTTCTAATTATCTTCTGCATTTCAATAGGTCCATCATGATATTTCCTTTATCATCATGAATTTTAGTAATTTGAGTTTTCTCTCTCCTTCTCTTCATTAGCATGGCTAAGGGTTTATCAATTTTATTATTTTTTCAAAGAATCAACTTCTGTTTTGCCAATTTTTTTCAATTGTTTCTTCTGTTTCAATTTCATTAATATCAGCTCTGACTTTAATTATTTCTTGTCTTCTACTACTTTTGGTGTTGATTTGTTCTTCTTTTTCTAGGGCTTTGAGATGTAATATTAGGACTTTGAGATGTAATGTTAGGACATTTCAAATAAACACAGATACAAAACTTCTCTACAAAATTATGGCATTTGCAGGTAAATGGATGGAGTTGGAGAATATCATGCTAAGTGAGATAAGCCAATCCAAAAAACCAAAGGCTGAATGTTCTCCCTGATAAGTGGATGATGATATATTCCCATCAGTAGTGTATAAGGATTAATTTTCTCCCCATTCTTACCTGTATTTGTTATTTTACAGAAATGATGGTAGTTATCTGACTGGGATGAGATGGAATCTTAATGTAGTTTTGATTTACACTTCCCTAGTGGGTAAAGATATTGACCATATTTTCATTTATTGGCTTTTTGTGTTTCTTCTTTTAAGAAATGTCTGTTCAGATCATTTGACCATCTTTAACTGAATTTCTTGTTCTTTTGTTGCTTTTTGAATTCTTTATATATTCTGGATATTAATCCTCTGTCAGATCTCTAGGTGGAGAGGGTAAGGGAAGAACGGAGGAAGGATGGATTGTATAGAGGGAAATGAGGGGTGGGGAGGAAACGGGGAGAAGGAAAGATAATGGAATGAGACAAACATCATTACCCTATGTGCATATATGATTACACAGACGGTGTGACTCTACTTCAGGTACAATGAGAGAAATGAAAGTTGTACCTCATTTGTGTACAATGAATCAAAAAATAATAAAAATTGTTTACAAAAAACAAAAATATAAATGTAACATTAGTTTCTAAAAAAAAAAAAAAATTTAAAATTCAAAAATATTATAAAAAACTCCCCTACAAAATACTTACAATCAGATTCAACCATACACTGAAACGATAATACACCATGATCAAGTTGTTTTCATTCCAGGGATACAAAGATAGTTCAACACATAGAAATCAATAAACCTATTATAAATACATAAAGAGAATCAAAGATTTTTTTAAATCACATGACCCATTCAAGATCTAATACAAACCTCTGATAAAATTCAACATTCCTTCAGATTAAAGGCCCTGAATAAATTAGGTATAGAAGGATCATAAACTCAACATAATAAAAGCCACATATGACAAACCAATAACCAACACCATACTGAATGGGAAAAAACAAAGCATTTCCTCTAAGATCAGGAACAAGACAAGGTTATTCATTCTCACTGCTCTTATTCAATACAGTACCAAAATTTTTAGCCAGATCAATTAGGAAAGAGAAAGAAATAAAAAGAATAGAAGGAAGAAGCCTTAATTATCCATTTGCTGATAATATGACTTTATACTTAGAAAACCCTAAAGACTCCACCAAAAGACTCTGAGAACTAATAACCAAATTTAATAAAGTAGCAGGATGCAAAATCAAAATGCAAAAATTATAACTTTTCTATACACCAATAATGAACCCTGAAGAATAAATCAGGAAAATAATCTCATTTGCAATAGCCTCAAAAATAAAATACCTAGGAATAAACCTATGGAGGTAAAATACCTCTACATTGAAAATTACAAAACACTAAAGAAAGAAACTGAAGACACTAGAAGGATCATGGATTGGAAGAATTAATATTATTTAAATGACCATGCTACCCAAAACTATCTACAGTTTCAATGCAATCCCCATCAAATTACCTATGACTTCCTTCACATAACTAGAACAAAATCCTAAAATCCATATGGAAACACAAAGACCTTGAATAGCAAAGCAGTTCTGGGCAAAAAGAGTAACATCAGAGGCCTCACAATATCAGATTTCAAAACATAAAGAAAGCATGGTAATATATGAAAGCATGAGTAATATATGGAATATTACTCAGCCATAGAGAGAAATGAAATTATGGCATTTGTCAGTAAATGGATGGAACTGGAGACAATCATACTAAGTGAAATAAGCCAGTCCCAAAAAACCAACTGCCAAATGTTCTTTCTGACATGCTTATGCTAACATACAATGTGGGCGGGGGGAGGCAAGAATAGAAGTTCATTGGATTAGACAGAGGGGAATGAAAGGAAAGGAGAGAGGTGGGAATAGGAAAGACAGTAGAATGAATTGGACATAACTTTCCTATGCTTATATATAAATACATGACAGTGAAACTCCACATCACGTACAACCACAAGATTGGGATTCTAATTATATAATATGCTCCATGTATGTACAATATGTCAAAATACATTCTACTGTCATGTATATCTAAAAAGAACAAATTATAAAAAGGAAAAAAAGTTGATTTTTTAAAAAGAAACTATTCTGTACAAATACCAACTCAAAATGCACCTGAAATTCTGAAACTACTAGAAGAGAACATAGAGGAGACATGTCAACATATTAATATAAGCAAGAATTTCCTGACTAGGATTCCAATAGCTCAGGAAACAAAAGCAAGAATTGACAAAGGAAATTGCATCAAATTATAAGGTTTCTGCACATTAAAGGAAATAACTGAGTGAAGAAACAACCCACAGAATAGAGAAAATCTTTGCCACCTATTGATCTGACAGAGGATTAATATCCAGAATATATAAAGAATTCAAAAAACAACAAAAGAACAAGAAATTCAATTAAAGATGGACAAATGATCTGAACAGACATTTCTTAAAAGAAGAAACACAAAAAGCCAATAAATGAAAATATGGTCAATATCTTTACCCACTAGGGAAGTGTAAATCAAAACTACATTAAGATTCCATCTCATCCCAGTCAGATAACTACCATCATTTCTGTAAAATAACAAATACAGGTAAGAATGGGGAGAAAATTAATCCTTATACACTACTGATGGGAATATAAACTAGTACAGCCACTATGGAAAGCAGTTATGGAGGTTCCTCAAAAAACTAAAAATGGAACTACAATATGATCTGGCTATACCGCTCCTGGGTAGAAATCTGAGGGAAATGAAGTCAGCATACAAAAGAGACGCCTGCATACCCATGTTTATTCCAGGACTATTCACAATAGCTAAGACAGGGAATCAGCTAGTTTCCAGTCAACAGATGAATGAATGAATAAGGTATATGTACATGATAGAGTATTATTCAGTCATAAAGATGAATGAAATCATGTCATATGCAGGAAAATGGATGGAACTGAAGGATATCATGTTAAGTAAAACAAGCCAGACAAAGAAAAGTAGGTATCATATGTTTTCTCTTATAAGAGGTTAAAAAAAAAAAATGCCCTGAAAGTAAAGGAGGGACTATTAGGAAATAGAAAAGGAACTGGGAAGTGGGAAGAGTGGGAAGGGCGGACATGATGAATGCAGAATATATGCATGTATGGAAATGTCATGGTGAAGTTCATTCATTGTTACAATTAATATGTGTTAATAGTAAAAAATAATCATTGTTCTTTGCTGTAGAACTTGCCATATCTTCTTTGTTCTAATTTACATTTAGCAATTGCACTACATTATAAAGAACGTGTTTGCATGCTTTCCAAAAAAAAACATTGAAACGATTTTCTGTACATAATTTTCCTAATACTGTCCTTCTAGTTGATTTGGCACAGTCAACTGCATTTCTGTGAAAAAGGCGTATAGAAATCTTTATCTACCTTTTAGGTATATCTTACTTTGCTAGAAATTAATGGTTGCAAATTGGGTTTCTCTGCCCCTCTGTTCCTATAAAACCCTTTATATATCTCTGTTAAAACATTTATTGCTCTATACTTTTAAAAAGAAACCTGATGGTTGCCTACTCAATATCCATTCTCTCCTTCTTCCCTACTAATATAATTCCAATCATATAGGCAGCATCCACATGCTCAGAAGGAAATAAAGCATCTATATTTCCCAACCTCCCTTGCAGATAGGGGTGACCACGGGATATAAACAGACCAATGTTATGGAAGTGGAACTTGCTGGGACTTCTGACAAAGCTCCATAAAAAGGGAATTTGACTCAGCTAACATAGTCATTTCTTAAAATATATTTTTAACTGTAGATGGACACAATATCTTTATTCATTTTTTTTTAATGTGGTGCTAAGGATCAAACCCAGTGTTCACACATGAGAGGTAAGCGCTCTACCACTGAGCTACAGCCCCAGCCCTGACATAGTCATTTTTGTCCTCTGTTCCCCGTCCCCATTTTTATTTTCTTTTGATCTTGAGAAAAGAGCCAAAATAATTGCAGACATCTCATCCCTGACACCCTAACCCAACAAGCCGATACCAGCAACACAGCTTCTCATAACATAAGAAAAATAAGCCCTTACCTTCTCTAAGCTCCCATTGTTTAGGTTTTTTTCTCTTTCATGCTGCTGAACTAAATCCCTAACTTAGAAATATTACCAACAAATTGTTACCAGAATCACTCAGTATGCCCATTTACATAAAAGAACAGCATTGCTTTTCACCCATGGAATTTGTTAAAATTCAAATCATAGACCTTATTAAAAGTCATTAGACAAATTCAATTTTATCTATATATGGAAACCTTTTGTGAGAGTGAGTCCCAAAAGAAGAGCACAGTATACAATAAAGACACAAGACAATGAAGGAAAGGAAGGCTGGCATCCTCAAAGACAGATCCCTTCACAGTAGAGCACTGAAAAAGAATTAGGCAGAGTCTGACAGAGCTGTTTCTGAAAATAAAGTCTATGTCAAATTAAAAAAAAAAAAAAGCCCGAAGGAAGTAAATGACTGAAAACAGCATAGCCTTTGAAATGCATGGAATGTTACAAAAATAATGATTTGTTCTATGCATCCTGTCTTTAAATGGTTTTGTTGAAATTATTTTATTTGAAAAGCATTACCCTTAGGACACTGGATATATTCATAAATACAAAGTCATACATAAGAGATTTTTGGACTCATTTTATCATCATTCATTGAATCTTTGTTCAGTGCCTACTATGTGCCAGATGCTATGTAGGCCCTGCGAGGTACGACCCTAAACAAGATTGTCAAGGCTTCTGTCAATACGAAGTTTATAGTTTGAAGGGGAAGGAGATAGACAAAGAGCGGTAAGTGCTAAAGAGGAAAAGGAGAAGGCGGAGGGTGTGAGATAGCCGGAGTGGGTACAAAGGAGGTAAGAAATAACTTCGTATCTGAAGGAAAAATATTCCAGGTAGCTGTGGGGTTGGGGTGAGAGGGAAGTGATGTAGCTGAGGTTGAGGCTGGAGAGCTTTACCTGGGGTGTTCAGTTCCTGGTATGGCCAGAGCAAGAACAAATTTTGGAACATTGTGATTATGTCGTATCTCACACCATATCCATTTGTGCATCAACATTTCTCTATAACACAAAATACTTAACATTGGGCCCTCAGTTTCCAATGAAATTTGAGTGATCTAAGTGAAAATTGTTCCAAATAAATACCCAATTTCATTACCAAATAACTAAAAGACTGGAGTTCTCAAAAAATAAAAATAAAAAAAACAGTGTACCCACATTTTTACGGGGGGAGGTTTTTGTATGAAGTGCTTAATAAAACAATAACAATACAATTCTTGATATAGCATAAGAAAATTTGCTTTTAAATCACGGGATCAAGGGTTATATTTTCATACAGTTACTAAGATTTGAAAAGTGATATTGGCCAAATATTTCTTGCAGTTTTTAATCTAGATTTTTTTAATGTACTATACATATTAAGCACTAGTTTCAATCTTTAGAAAAAATTTTCACTGTAATACAAGTAATTTTCTGAAGAGTATTGCTTGTGTGAATACAATTAAGCACCTGTCACAAATTTGGAGTATGTCTGAAAGAGTATCCCTTTAAAAAGGTTATATTCTTAGGGGTCAGAAATAGTAGATTGAGCTTTGTAACGTGTATCAAATGGAAATTTTATTTTGATAGACTTTATATCATTCCAATTGCCCCACTGAAATGTAGATATAAGAACATGAAATCTGCTGCATTAAAATTTTATACTCGTTGCTCTAAAATGAATGTATCTTGACTGCCTGTGTGCTTAAGGTGAGTCATTTATCCTCTTATTCTCCCACAGAGAATGTGATTGCATCCAAACTACTCAGTTAGCGAATTTAGCTACCTTTGGAAAACGTGCTATCAAAGAAGGATCTGTAAAGAGCTCTCCTACCCTGCATGGGAGTTTGAATGTGGCTGGAGGAAACCATCATCACCTCTTCACAGCTAAGAAAGTATTGTGCCACCTTTTTCAGGTATTTTAGAATTTGTGGATTTACCCTTCTAGAAGATGAAAGAATGGATTTTAGTTTGTTCATGCTTATTTTCATAAGCTTTTGTTTTACTTTATCTTTACCCCAATATGCTTATCAATTAACATGCATTCAATTAGATTTTAGAACCTTAGTTATTGTAATTTAATTTAATTTAATTTAATTTATAAGTCCATAAGTTATAGAATTCTAAATAAATAAATGATGACTTTTATAGTTCTTTCTCTTAAAAAAATAATGAAAGCCACACTCGTGTAGTACTTGTATAACAGGTACTGTTCCAAATCCTCTTAAATTATTAATTCATTCAATCCTCCTGCCAACTCTAGGAGGTAAATGCCATTATCACTTTACTGACAAGAAAACTAAGCAACATGGAGCTAAGTAGGTTGTAAGCATCATATAACTGGTAAGCAGTAGAGTCAATATTCAGACCTGGCAATGTGGCTCTAGATTCCAGACTTAGAAAAATGATGTTATGTTGCTAAACTCAAGTTCTCAGCATTATGTTTTTTTCAAGTGAATTATGGCTACAAAATATGAACCTGTTATTCTACAGACATGTAATTGTCCATAAAGCAAGTCACTGAGCAGACAATGAGAGGTAACTGATGTACTTGCTCATTGACAGGCAATGTTAAGACATAGTTTAAAGAAACATCATTAACACTACTGACTTGCAAATAGTAGTGAAATAAGCCAAGTGTCTTGAAACGAACTTCATAAAAAAGTAGAAGAAAAAGTCCTAAACCATGGTTATTGGCAAAAGCTTCAAATTGAGTGTGGGATTTGAGGAGTTATTTTAAAGGATGAATAAAGAAAAGGCAGAAAAGGGAAGGTCAGCTTGAGCCTAGGGTATGAAGGAAGAAAGCAAAGTTCCATTAACGAACAGAACAGCAAATCACATCAATGTCTGGAGAATCAAATTCTCCAACACCAACTATTCAAGGATTTGTTCATTTATACATGCACAATGTCCTTTAAGCATCTTAGAAAAAATAAGTATTTAAATTTAGTCTATTGCTATTAAAACAATTATGACTTATGAATTTTCTTTCACCTAATTCTAATGTTCAAAAGGCAGAGAAACTGCCAGCTCTCTTGCAAACTAGACCTTTGGCTTCCGATTTTTCATGTATAAAATCAGAAAGTTACAGGCAGACCTGTGATCCAATCCAGCCCTGGCATTGACTTGCTAAATAAGTACTTAAATTCTTTAAACCCAGTTTTCTTCTCTGTATTATAGGAGAAATTATACTTATTTGGTATGCTTGGAGAATTAAAATGAGATGAAGTTCATAATTCACCGAATCGATAATGGAGCTTGGCCATGATAGGCTCTCAGTGACCATGGTTCTCCCACTCTCCTTTCCCTACATGTATACACTATACCTTTTAGGGAAATTCTGGTGCTGGAACTGGAACTCAGGGCTTCACACTTGCTAGGCAAACACTTACCACTGAGCTATATCCATAGCCCTTGAGGGGATTCTTCAGATCATGTAGTACATCCTTTTGGATTTAGAAATGTAAAAAGCAAAGGTTAATAATATGAAATTATCTACCCCAAAATAAGCTGAAGTTATGGAACTGATTCTTTTAACTTTAACTTTTTTAGCTTGCTAGGAAGGAGATTTACATTCTTTCCATTAACTGTGGTCACATTTACAACCTCCACTAGAGAAAGCACCTCTGCTCTGTGGTTGAGCTCTCTTGAAAGTGCTCTTGCCTGTTTGCTCTTAGCTGGAGCCAAACAATGACTTCCAGACTCCCTTGGCCTCCATTTATTTCAGACCCTCTTCTCCTTCCAGAGCACTCACAATCACAATCACACCCTAAGCAGTCTGGTCTGCTCCTGCCAATCCTCGAGCAGTGTATAACTGTATTTTGTAACTTTGAGTTACAAAAGAAGAATGAAGTGGAGAACAAAGGTAATACTCTCAATCATATTGACAAAGAAATCTGTCACTTTTTTTTAAGTTCAATTTAGATAAACTAAATACCAAATAAAATTGACTGAATGACAGTTCATCTACTAATCTCTTTCTGCCAATATGGACATAGAGGTATACACTCAGACACTCAAAAATATATACATATAAGTGAAGTTCCAGAGAAACCATGTCCCTCTGCATCACTCTCTTATTTCTTAACCCTCTCAGATGCCAGATGGTCTTTCCCTTACTGTAGAAAGTGCTCAACTAGCCATTCATAGTTGAATGAGACTTAGGCTACCTCTCCTATGAGCATTTACCCTTAAGTTCTTATAACCAGCTGTGAAAAGAAATTCTTCATCATATGTTAGGAGTTCTTCAGGTATTATTAACCAGATGAACAATGATAAGAAAATAAGCAACTAGTCCCCTAAAACTGAATCCTGCAGAGACTCCACACTTATACCACTCTGCAAAATATCAGTTTAGGGAAAGGGAATCATAAAAAGCCTTGAATATTACATCTTTAACATATTTTCAGTCAGGTGCAGTGGCTCATGCCTGTAATCCCAGTAGCCCAGTAGCCTCACTAAGTTGAGGCCCTAAGCAGTTCAGCGAAACCCTGTCTCTAAATAAAATATTAAAAAGGGCTGGGGATGTGGCTCAGTGGTTAAGTGCCCCTAGGTTCAAAAAGAAAAAAATTTTTTTTCACGTTATTTTCTGTTTTAGACAGTTTTTTGCTGCTATGACTAAAGGACCTAAGCAGAACAACTGTAGAGGAGGAAAGTTTATTTGAGGGCTCATGGTTTCAGAGCTCTTAGTCCATAGAAGGCCTGCTCCAATCCTCAGGGTTTGAGATGAGGCTGAACCTCATGGCAGGAGCGGGCAGTGGAGGAAAGCAGCTCACATCATCAGGAAGCTGAGAGAGAGACTCCACTTGCCAGATACAAATATATACCCCAAAACCATTCCCCAATTCCCACCTCCTCCAGCCACAGCCTACCACTTCAGTTTCCACTCAGTTAATCCCTATCAGGGGATTAAATCACTGGTTGGGTTAAGACTCTCACAACCCTATCATTTCTCCTCTGAACCTTCTCGAATTGTCTCACACATGAGCTTTTGGGGGATACCTTACATCCAAACCATAACAGTCCCTTTTGTAAAACTGATAATATATCAAATAAAAATGATTTCACTTTATGTTAAAGTACAAAAAGATGCTGGATATTATTTCATTACATGTGTGTTGTTGCCTAAGTAAAAATAGTATTAACTGAACTCATTTACTCAAGTATGTGTAATTCAAGGTTCCTTGCTGATTTATCCCTTGATTCTTGGTCAAATCTTTCCTCTTACCCACACTTTAACAAGTCCTTCTCCTCTAGGTTCCTTCTCTGTTTTATCCCCCAGTCTACCTCTGCTTTTTTCCCAGTCAAGTACCAGTTTTTTCTTGGCTCACCTGATCACTGGGATAATAACTCATATCCACCAAGATTTGTAGCAATCCATCATACTGATATCAGTCTGCAATATGACCATCCCCTGTCTCCAAAAGTATAACACTAACCTTAAGTTAAATAATTCTCCTTCCTAGCCAACTTCCTTGAGAACACATGGACTTTTCTTTAGGGTCCTTCATCCCCTCAAAAACTATTACCACAATAAAAATAATGGATACCTAGTATCTGAATACCTTCCTGTGTGTCATTTCATTAAGGTTTTTGTTTTTGTTTTTGGTACTAGGAATTGAACCCAGGAGAGTCTACCACTGAGCCATATCCCCAGTCCTTTTTGTATTTTATTTTGAGACAGAGTCTTGCTAAGTTGCTTAGGGCCTCACTAAGTTGCTGAAGCTGGCCTAGAACTTGTGATTCTCTTGCCTCAGCTTCCCAAGCCACTGGGATTACAGGCATGCATCACTGTGCCCGGCTTATTAAGGTTTTTTTATATACATCATTGCATTTAACTCTTATTGCATTTAATGACCCTGTAAGTATTATTATCCTAACAGCACATATTAGGAAATGGAGAAGTATGGTCATTAAATAACCTGTCAGATCCCACAGCTAAGAAGTGGCAGAGCCAATAGTATCTAACAAATATTGTGTTCAGTATATAAAGTTTGGCAAACCATTTCTGCCTGTCCCCGGTTAAAGTACCCAAGTGGGCATAGACCTAAGTAACTCAAGGTCCATACTAGAGGACTACAATGCCACCAAAGCAATTTTTCAATTTCCACATTTTCTGTAAAATAGATTCTGCAGATCTTAACATTCCTATTTTTCTCAACTTTTCTCAAAGCCATCTCTTCCCTTTACAGCCCATCAATCCCTTGGTTCACACACATCAGGGTCCCACGTGCCTGGCACATGCCCATCTATCAGATAGTATTCTCACTCAGCCTGGATATTAGCATATCTAAAACTCACAGCTACACTTACAATGGCTGCCATTTCCTGCTTAGGGGTTATAAAATCGATACATATATGAGAAGTGGGAGTTTGTCACAAAATATCACTAGACTTCCAGATAGAGCATTTGAATGCACAGTTTGTTCATAGTCAAAAACTTGTTAGCAATCTCAGTTCATTTAGTTTTATTAGTTGTTCCTTTAAATTAAAAAGTTAGGGATAATTACATTTTGATAATCCCTAAGCCACTTCTGACAGACTAAGCCTAGTACATATCTGAAAATGACACTTGTATAATAACTGCTTGTAAGACAAAACTGAGGATTAAAACTATAAGCTTGCATTTTAATGTTCAAATACATAAAAGGAACCAAAATAATATTGCATATATCCTTTGTTACACAGAAACTGCTCATGTAGAATTTTGGAGATTGCAGAATTAAAAACGCAAGGGAAAGGTCTTGAAAACTAAAGAGGTAAGTGAAAAATAAAAGTATAATAAGCTTGCATTTTGCTGTTTGCTCAGTATTTAGCCATAAGAAAAACATGGTCTATTCCTCATTAGATTATGTGCCTTTTAAAATGGAACTGATTGGAAAATTAAATTTGATATTAGAACTATCAAAGACTACTATCGTAAAGATAATATACCTCAATAAATATGCCATCTATGGGCTGGGGTTGTGGCTCAGTGGTACAGCGTTTGCCTGGCATGTGTGAGGCCCTGGGTTCAATCCTCAGCATCACATAAAATAAATAAAAATAAAGGTCCATTGACAATTATATATACATATATATATATATATATATTTTTTTTTTTTTTTTTTTTAAAGGGACTGAAGAGATAGCTCAGTTAAGGCCCTGGGTTCAATCCCCAGCACCACAAAAAAAAAAAAAAAAAAAAAAAAAAAAAGAAATGCCAACTAACATGCTTTAAAATCCAACTATCTAAAAAAGATTCTGATAAAATAATGCTTCCTTTTCCCCCTCTATGGAAGTATGGTGTCACAGCTCATTGCCCATGGGGCATTGGCTTTAATCATACTTCTAGTCACCATGTCCTCTTGTGAAAATTGGTATATTGGTAGGAACAGAAGCCACATGAGACATGAGCCTGTAACTGTGAGGAAAGGGTCCTTGGTACAAAACTGACCTGATTGAATAATGACTTTGGCTTTGACACAGTCGTTCTATGACCAACTAAGTCTGCTGAGTTAAGCTAAAGATAGAACAATAATTCTTTATACTCATCTAGTTTTATTCTGGCACTATATTACACGAGACACCAGATCAAAGAATCTAAAATATTTTTTAAATAATCTTCCCATCTTGTTTTTGTGTACATAAAACCCAAAACACCCCATTCTCATTGTCTCATTCTATATCCCTTCTACCACTTCTATGCCTTCCATTTCAGACAATTATGCCTAAAGCCTCCTTGCCATCCATCTCACATCAGACCCAAGGCAGGAGGAGCTTACAAGATTCACACATCCTCATTTCTTCCCATCAGAAGATCTCTTTATCATTAACAGAACCTTTAAAATCCACCAATCAACTAACGGGCGAACTTGGAGGATGAATCACATGCATCTCTCTTATCCCTAAACCATGAACCCACTAAAAGTGACATTTTAAAAGGTATAAAAATATAAGGGAAAGGAGGGGAAGGGGTTAGGAAAAGGTTTGAAAATGGAAAAAGTGATTGAAAGTCTGTATACTAAGGGGTGGAACCTTCTTCAGACACCCTCCCTCAATGCAAACTGCTAACCCCACCCACCTACCCTTCACCCTTGACCTGCTCACCAATGGAGACCAGTGGAATCCTTACAGAGAATAAGGCCTCAGAGGCTAGGATGCCAGGGGCACAGAAGAGTGTGGCAAAGTGCTAGAAACAAGGACTTTAAATAAAAGTCTACATCCCAAATGCTGAGCCCACCTTCATGTTCCTTCCTGTTGTTCCCATGCTGGCTTAGTAAGCTGCCAGGCTTACTAGCTCTGATTAGGAACTGGAGGAGTTTTCTCTGACAAAACCTGAACAGGGGCTGCCACCACCAAAGCAGCCATACTAGAGCCAGGAAAGCCAAGCCACCAACCCACCTCTCCTGTTTGCCACAGTTCACCCATGTGCTTAGAAACTTCTATTTTTAAGAAATATAAGTATTTTTTAGTTGTCAATGGATCTTTTGTTTAATTTTATTTATTTATATGTGTTGCTGAGTATCAAACCCAGGGCCTCACAGGTGCCAGGCAAGCGCTGAGCCATGACTCCAGCCCCTGGAAACCTATTTTTGAGCTCTAAGGATTTACATGTAAGAAAAGAAGTTGTGCCAAGGCTACTACATGTATGAAACAACTAGGCAGCCTGCTGGCAAATTCAAGGAAGTGACTAGTAATGACTTCCAGCCTAGAGAAGAACCAGACCAACCCTGCTCTGAGTAACAGTAAGACACTCCAAGTGAAGAGAACAGTGAGGTTTGAGTGTCATATCCACCAAGGAATTGGACCTCCTTAGTGAAGATGAGCCAAGCAAAGGCAATAGTCAGGAATGGGATGCACTTCTCAGTGAAGAGTTGGAATCTATATCCATGAAGACGAAGCCACTCCTAGGGATGTGAAATTGCTCAGTGAGGAGTAGAAGCTGCTACTGAGTGAGGAAGAACACAGAGGCTGGAGCTATAGGCACTACACACTCAACGACAGATTCTCTTCCATGAAAACAGTAAGCTTAAATAAAATTTTACCACATACATTTATATTTGTTTTTAGAATAACCATCTGAAGATTTATGGGGAACCAAAGGGTTCCCCAAGGAAGCAGAAGCTGAGGAGTCAGCTCCTTTTTCTTAACATTTAGTGTATTTTCATCCTTTGGAAGTAAATTTTCTTCTTTTGATACAAAATTTACTTGATTCAAGTCATACGGCCTCACTTCACTCTATTCCAATCAATTTGGCAATAGTGAGAATGGGCAGCTTCATATCTATATCAACTTCTACTAAAATAACTAATGGCAGAAAAAAAAACACTATAAAGAGAATTATCAATGGTGAAGACCAAAGGAATAAAGGATACTGAGAAAAATGTACACAGACTTAGTCATCTGGTCCTTGACAAAGGTAGCAAAAACATATATTAGAGAAAAGACAGCCTTTTTAACAAATGGTGCTAGAAAAAGTGATATTCGTGTGTAGAAAAATGAAATGAAGTCCTTATCTCTCACTCTGCATATAAGTCAATGCAAAATGAATCAAAGACCTAGGTTCAATCAAAATGAATCTAGACCTAGATCAAAATAAATCAAAGAATTAGGACCAGAAACTTTTTGCAACTGCTGAAAGAAAAAAGGGTCAGCACTCCAATATATAGGTTCAGGGACCAACTTCTTCAATAAGTCTCCTAAAACTCAGGAAATTACACCAAGAATAAGTGGGAGGCTATCAAATTAAAAACTTCTGCATAACAAAAGGGAACAAGAGCATGACAAAAGAACCTACAGAATAAGAGAAGATCTTGACCAGTTACTCCTCTGACAGAGGATTAATATCCAGACTTCATAAAGAACTCAAAAACTTAGCACCAAAAATCCAAATAATCCAATCAACAAATGAGCAAAAGAACTAAATAGAAACCTCTCAAAAGAAGAAATATAAATGGCCAACAAATACATGGAAAAAAAATGTTCAAGATCTCTAGCAATCAGGGAAATGCAAATCAAAACTATACTAATATTTCATCTCACTCTAGTCAGAATGTCTGTGATCAAGAATACAAATAACAACAAATGCTGGTGAGGTTGTGGGGGTACAATTGTGGGGGAACCAAAGGGGAACCAAAAGGGAATTGTGGGAGAACCAATGTACACTTGTACATTGTTGGTGGGTCTGCAGACTCACCACCCTGGAAAGCAGTATGGAGATTCCTCAAAAAACTAAGGATGGAACCACCATATGATCCTGCCACCCCACTCCTTTGTGTTTTCCCAAAAGATGTAAAATTGACACACTACCATGGCACAGCCACATCGATGTTTTTAGTAGCAAAATTCACCAAAGCCCATCAATAGATAAATGGATTAAGAAATTGTGATATATATATATATATATATAAAAAATACACACACACACACACACACACACACACACACACAATGTAGTTCTACTCAGCCATTAAAATGAATGAAATTAAGGCATTTGCTGGTAAATGAATGGAAATGGAGAATATCATCCTAAGGGAAGTTAGCCAAACTCAGAAACTCAAAGACTGGATTGTTTTCTCTCATATGCAGAAGCTAGAATAAAATAAAGGAAATGGGGAGGGAAGGATAGGAAAACATAAAGAACCAATCAAATACAAATTAATATACAAGCAAAAGTCTAGTAGAGGAAGAAGGGGAAGGGTGGGGAGGACAGGAGGGAAAAAGGGAAGGGAAAAGGGGGGATCGTGAACCAAAACTGATTTCCATGCATGTATGAGTACTATTATGTAGAACAATAAAGCTCTACTAATTTTTTTAAAAGATGTACAGGATGATAATTCAATTATTTTTTTAAAAACTATACAGAGATTTCATCTCACTATAACAACACAAAAAAATAAATTCCAGAGAGGATGTGGAGGGAAAGGAACAATTTTATACTGTTAGTGGGATTGTAAATTAGTACCACCTCTATGGAAATCAATATGGAGTTTCCTCAAAAGACTAGGAATGGAACCACCATATGATCCAACTCCATATGGAAACACCATATGGACCACTCCTCCATATTTATTCTAAAGAATTAAAGTCAGTAGCGATACATGCATACCCACGTTTATAGCAGCACAATTTTTGAGATCCAAATTACGAAGTAAGCATAGGTGTCCATCAACAGATGAATGGGTAAAGGGTATGTGGTATATATATACAATGGAGTTTCATTCAGACATGCAGAAAAATTAAATTATGTCATTTTCAGAAAAATGGATGGAACTTAAGAACATTATGTTAAGCAAAATTAGCCAACTCAGAAAGTCAAGAGCTTTATCTTTTATATGTGAAAGCTACAGAGAAAAAAGGAAAAACTGGGGTGTGGGATCTAGTGAAAATAGAAGGGAGAGCAGTAGAATAGAGGAAAGGGACAAAGGAAAGAGGAGTTGCTAGAGAATGAAACTGACCAAATTACATTGTTATATTGTATGCATGTACAAATATGTAACAAGTTATGTATAATTATATACATAACTATATTATATTATATACATATACTATGTTATATACATAATATGTATAAATATACATATTATGTATATTTATATATACATTATACATATACTTATATATACACTAGTATGTATAATTGTAATGCAACCATAAATTTTTTTTTTGAAAGTCAAACATACAAAATGTTATTATTTATTTATTTATTTATTTATTTTATTTATTTATTTTTTTTTTACGTTTACATAGGGTAATGATGTTTATTATATTTTTCCCCTCCCCCCCACCCCCTCCCACCCCTCCCACCCCTCCCACCCCTCTTTTCCCTCTACACAGTCCTTCTTTCCTTCATTCTTACTGCTCTCCTTAGCCTAACTCTAAACCTAACCCTAAACCTAATGCTAGCCCGTCCCACCCCCCATTATATGTCCTCATCCGCTTATCAGCGAGATCATTCGTCCTTTAGTTTTTTGAGATTGGCTTATCTCACTTAAATAAAACCATAAATTTTAACTTAAGTTAAAACCATAAATTTTAACTAAAAAAAGAATGGTCAAGAAAGAGTAGAAGTTGAAGAGGTAGTCAGTTAAAGTCCTTAATGATATGGAGTAGACACTATGTTTGAACAGCAAGTACTTTAATGCATGTATTTAACTGAATGTTAAATCATCAAGCACCATTTGAGAATTAACAAGAACATTATTTGAGGATTTCAAATAAACTTGACTTCCAGTATAATTATACCTAAAGTATTTATAAATACTTCATTGGAGCCCCTATTTGTCATAGATTTTGTGTTTATTTTGGGACCACATAATAGTACCTAATATTTTTTGGGGGGTCTTTAAAATTGTTATAAATTTCTCTATGTACTCTGTATACTCTCTTCCCAACTAGCCTAAAATGACATTACCAGCAGGTAAGTCCCCATATACAGGAAACTTCCAGTGAAGGCCCTAATCATAAATATAAATAGACATGCAAAGATCATCAGAAAGTTGAGGAAAGTCTCTAGCATGAAAGAATAAAGAAAACAGAAAATAGTAGCCTGGACAAAACAGTATACAACAGAAAACTCTAATATCTTAAGACATAAGACTACATTTTTCAAAGTAAAAATAGAATGCTATAGTTTTTTTTACAAGCGGTACAATTAGAGAAAAGAAAGAGCTCAAAACTAAAACAAAGGAATAAAATAGAAATATAGAATTATAATAGTGGTTTGGAAGGTAATGTTGAAGCTCTCCTGGAAAGCAAAATAAAAATATCAAGAGATAGAAAATAAGAAAAAATATTTAAATAACATATTTACAGGATGCTTTCAAGATATACATTACCATAGGATCCTAATTATAATGTTATACTCCATATATGATAATATATCAGAATACACTCTACTGTCATGTATAGCTAGGAAGAAAAAATAAATTTTTTAAAAAATAATGCACACACATTTGAAACCTATGAAATATTGTACAAGTAAAAAGATTAAAATTAGAGGGTAGAAAAAATGATATACATTATCTGATTAATATTCACTCCAGAAAAATATAAAAGTCAGAAGGAATTAATTAAGTAAATAATTTAAGAAAATGCCTAGGACTGAAAAATCTATCCCAGATTTAAAAGACATACTAAGGTATTCAGTGCTATGAATTAAACACACATACATACAAACCCCAAGACTTATCACTGTGAAATTCAGAACATTGATGAGAACATCATAAAAGGATTCAGAGAAGGGACAAAATTTTTTGCATATACATATATTTAATATGTGTGTGTTGAATTTTAATATATGTAAATATATACATGAATGTCTATATATGATATTTACATGTCTGTATACAAATATATGTATACATCATATGCAAGTCACAGGAAACAGAATGGCATGTCTCAACAGTAATGTGAAATCTACAATATAAGGAATCAATGTTTTGAATATTCTGAGGGAGATGCATTTTTAATCTAGAATGCTCTATCAAACAAAACAATTAATTATAAGGGTAAGATAAAGGCATTGTCACACATACCAAAAGAATAAGAAATTATTTCTTAATCTTCCTTAAACAGCTATTAAGGAACTTCTTTTTATATAACAAAGATAAATAACAAGGAGACATGGGATCCAGAAACAGCCCAACATCATGACAGCAGCACCAGAAAGCCACTTCAGTCCACAATTTAGAAATTCTATTTTAAATTTAGGAAAATATACACAAAGCATAAAGTGATTCATCAAAAAAAAAAAAAAAAAAAAGTCTTTCTAAAAAGTTGGAGAGTAAAGTCATAACACCATATTTCTTCCACTGAAAACACTTCTTTCTTGTTTCCACCCTCCTTGAAGGCAAAACTGCATTGAATTACGGAGTGGACAAAATGTCTCCCAAATACAAGCAAATCATGGCATTTCTGAACCAGGAAATACTGATAGCTCATAGTTTTCTCCAATTATTTGAACTTTTTTTTAATTCACCTTACATATATTTTTCTGGTTTCTAAAGTTGATATGTGAGACCAGGGATTATAAATCATCCTTCATTATAATTCTAAAAGTCCTCAACATATGGTAAATCCTCAGTAAATAGCTGTGTAACCTATACCACATAAGTCCATGGTAAAGTTTGATTCGTGTGAAGCCGCTGCTTTCAGGTGCGACAATCACTAATGGTGTTACAGAAAAGGCTATAAAGAATTGTATAATGAAGACCCAAAAGGAGTAATTGCATCAGCATTTTGGAGGTCATATTACAAAAAAGCCAAATTCTCTCTAGCAAGTGATACTCTACTTAAAGACTCTGAGCAATAACTAAGCAAAGACTGAAATTTTTGTGCTTCTTATCAGGTGCTAAAACAAGAAGTGGACAATCCAGAACAGATGGTGAAAAATGTTGGTGTTTATCCCAGAACAAACAAAAGTAGGGAGTGAAGGAGCCTGGAGAGAGAGAAAGAGGGAGAATGGAAGAGAAAAAGGAAAGAAAAGGGAAGGGAACCCCAAAGAAAAGAAGATTCAAAGGCTTACTTTTAGTGGCACTAAGTAAAAGTCATCATTAGGCCCCCAAACAGAAATTTTAACCAGAATTTACTATTTTGTTCATTTATTTTTCAATCCTTTACATGACAAACATATATTGTAATTCTGTGTGAGGTATCGTGCTAAAAATTAGGGAATCAACAGTGAAACAAACTATGATAACTCCCCTCATGGAGGTTACAATTAGTATATAGATGTATGTATATCTCTATAACATGCATTTTTCTCATGTTATTGTTCTTATAACTCTCAACATATCCTTTTGTGCTAGCATTAAAATTCAGAATACAGAAACCATTTGGCCCGAATTGGGCTGGTCTTATCTGACCATAATTAGAATTTAAGTGAGAAGAGAATGCCAAAGGTTTAAATAAGCAGCACTCTTCAGAACTGTGTTTTACTAAGACTTGTTTTTCTCTGGGTATGTGTGTTATTCAGTTTTATGTTTCTGTAACCAAAACACCTGACAAGAACAACTTAGAGGAGGGAAAGTATATTTTGACTCATGGTTTCAGAGACTTAGTCCATGGTGAGCTGACTGCATTGCTCTGGTCTCAAAGAGAGGCAGAATATCATGGTGGAAGAGTATGGAGGACAGAAATGCTACTCCATTCATGGCTGACCTGGAAGTACAGAGGCCGAGAAGGGACTTCAGGGAAGAGGCACCCTTCCAATGCACATCTCCAATGACCCACCTCCTCCAGCCATGCCACGCCCACTTACAGTTACCCTTCAGTCTGTTCATTCAAACTAGAATGAACTGATTAGGTTACTGTTCTCACAATCCAGTTATTTTACCTCTGAATATTCCTGTATTAACTAACACAGGACACCTTTTGGGGGGACACCTCACATCCAAACCATAACAGTATGCTATGTATTATAGTTGTTGATTTGTTTGCATTGCTGTTTTTGAGAGTAAACAGGACGGAAACCAGGTATCAAAAGTTTTGAACTCTTCATGAGTTCAGGGTCATAGCCCTAGACCTTACCCAAGTAACCTTAATCAATATTGTCAAGCATCTCACTAATAGAGTCTATGGAATCAAGACCATGTTTCAAGGATTTCTTGCACCAAGATATATTGTAAAAGCCACACTCTCTGGCATTCTGTTTTTTTTTGTTGTTGTTGTTTTGGTTTTTTTTTTTTTTCCAATACTCTAAGCCATGGGGATATATTGAAGCAGGATTTCAATAAACAAGAAACTCACATTTTACATATAGAATTGGAGCCCTGCAGAGAAGACCTGAAACTCAGTCATAAGCAAGTGCTCAGGCAAGTTATTTTATGTGTCTCTCCTACACAGAGACTAGAAACTATAGCTCTAAAATTGATCCCACTGGGACCTGAGGCAAAACATTTTCCAGGATGACTACTCTGCATTAATTGCCTTCCTCTATCCTTTTGTTCCCCATCCTTCCCTGATTTTCCCCTTTCCTTACCTCTGCCCTTTAGTAATCTCTCATGAGAGAAAGGTGGTCTCTTTCCTGACAGAATCTAAAGAAAATACTCAAAAGAAAGAGGTTGTCTGAAATAAGAACTAAGAAAGACAAAGGAAACATTCAAAAAAAAAAAATTACATTAAAAAAAATCCTCCACATTTGGGAAGGTTTCATTCACTGACTTGCGCAATTGAATCCTTAGGAGGGAACCAGAGAAAGAAGCACCGGGTTCTTTTGTAGCAACCAGTCCAGTTATTCATCCCTTTGTCTCTTCCTCTCCTTTGCTTAAGCTACCTAATACAAAAGTGGATTTCCCTCTCCTCTTTATTTTCATTGTGTATGTCAAAGCCTTGGATGCACATTTTGTTATTCTGTAATCCTTGTGGACAAAGATATTTGAGATGTGAGGAGCATGTTAAGAAATCATTTATAGCTTATACAACACTGCTTTTTAAAAAAGACCAGGGTTAGCACAGCAGTGTCTGTTTCACCTAAAGCCAAATTTATCAGCCAAGGGGAAAAGAAATGGTGATTTGAGTTTTATTTACCACATACTGTTAATTCAAAGAAAAAACAAAACAATGGCAGAGGCAAATACACTGGCTGTTATCGACTCTTCAGTATAGAACAGACAGGTTTTTGAATGCACAAAATGAAATATTTCTAAATTAACAGTGTCTATTATAAATTATTTGATGATGTTTTTGGTATCCTAATTTCAATTTGAAAAAGTCTCTAGAGCCAGAATTTCCCTTTTCAAAAAGAGTATAAACTTATTTATCTTGAAAATTTTGGTTTCCAAATATCTTGATGATGATGATGATGATGATGATGATGATGATGATAATTTACTTTCAAAAATTTTTATTTTTACCCAAAGACATCAGACTTAATAAACAGCATTTGGTTGTCACTAATTTGAATTCTAATTCTGTAGTTTGCCTGTACAATTTTGCTATTCTCACTATTTAAACAGCAGTTTAAGAGCTTAAAAGCATTCTCTTACCTTCCATTCCATTCCTTGCCTTAAAGGGATGTGGTTACTGCCTACCTTTGGACAAGCTTCCAACCCCATCGGTACCTAATTGTAAAAGTTTCCTCTCAGAATTGTATTCAGAAAAAGGTGGCTAAATAAAAGGTGTGCCAATGTATAGAACTGGGTGGAATAGAGCATAAATGACTTAGTAGAAGGAAGAAAGGATCAGAGTGAAGAGGGGACCTGATTGGTAGGTAGGAGAAATGGAAAGGATGACACAAGGTAAGCAGATTGCTAGGTGGTGGCTGAGTGACCAATGAAGCCACCACTGTCACCTGAAAAGCAATTTTAATTTCTTTTTCAAGGGAGCATTTTGTATCTTTGAAGGAAACTGAAGGTCAGGAAAAGACAGAAAACCTACCACGCAGAAAGATTAGCACATTTTTGTTTCACTTCTTTAACTTCTTTCCTCTATTCATTTGAAAGAAAATTTTCTCATCCCTGTTCCATTGGAGTAAAATAGTTATTTTGTTGAATTAACCCCCCAAATTTCTCCTTCAGAGGGCTGGTGATCACAGTGGCCATCGGACATGGGAGCACAGTTACCCTATGCTTGCAACTCTGAGCCAACATAATGCCAGACTCCTCCTCCAATCAGGGCATCTGACAAGTCACCAGTTACAAAGCAAGGGATTACAGGTGGACTCGAGTTACCCTGCTGAGCTTGAAATCTGGCTCTGCTAGCTACTAGCTACTTCAACATAGACACGTGCCCATCTGTAAAATGGAATTGCTGATGATAACTTTAGTACCAATATCCACAGTGTTGTTATGAGATTTAAGTAAGTGAACCTTCATAAAGTGCCAGAGCACTTAGCATAGTGCCTCACATAGGCTATGTTAAATAGCTTGTCAAAATAAAATGTATTCCTTACTGCTATGACATAGTCACAACAATGTTTATAGCAACACAATTCACAATAGCCAAACTGTGGAGCCAACCTAGATGCCCGTCAACAGATGAATGGATTAAAAAAATGTGATATATATATATATAATATATGTGTATTATATATATGTGGTGTGTGTGTATATATGCATGTATGTATGTATGTATAATTCCGCCACAAAGAAGAATGACTTTATGGAATTTGGCAGTAAATGTATGGAACTGGAGACTATCATGCTAATTAAACTAAGTCCCAAAAAAGTCAAAGTAGAATGTTTTCTCTGATTAACAGAAGCTAATCCAAAATAAAGGGATTTTAAAAAAAAGAATAGAAGAAAGATCAGTGGAATAGACAAAGGAGAATGAAGAAAGGGGAGAAACAATGGGAAGAGAAAATGGAATGAAACTGATCTAACATTCCTATGTACATATATGAATATGCCACAGTGAATCTCACCATCATGAACCTTTCTAC
Source organism: Sciurus carolinensis (assembly GCF_902686445.1). Lineage (NCBI taxonomy): Eukaryota > Metazoa > Chordata > Mammalia > Rodentia > Sciuridae > Sciurus > Sciurus carolinensis. The sequence continues at coordinate 146,093,108 of NC_062214.1, forward strand.
AAGATACTAATTAAAAAAAACTATGAGTAAATAGCAAAAAGATCACTAACACAGAGAGAAAGGGAAATATTGGTGACTAAATTAGAATAAATTATACTCCATGCTTTTATTATTATGTCAAAATGAATTCTATTGTCATGTATGACTAAAAAGAACCATTAAAAAATAAAAATTAAAAAATAAAGTCTATGCTTGTCAAAATAAATCAGTTTTAAAATTTAGAATGTAATCTATCACCTCCATTTGTGATTTAAATATAGCCACCTTAGTTCCCATATTTTTTTGAATTCTACATTCTTAGAATCCATTTGCCCCAATTCTCTATACAACATAAAATAAAACTCAAAATTATACTTTTTTAAATAACTATCTTGTCTCTCTTTTTTCACCCCTAAACATTACAATACCTATCAAAAGAACTTAAAGTTGAGTGGATTATTGAAAAAATTGACTTGTTCTTAATAACATGCTCTCTTGTTCTCAATGACATAAGGAAACCTATGTAATCTCAGTTATTTCCCTATGTTTTTTTTCATTTGCAGGTTGTGCTTCCAAGCATGAACACAACTAAGTAGAAAAAAAGAAAAACAAATGGTCACAGTTACTGAACCCTATAAGCCTATACAAAAAGATGCAGCTAAAGGTGCCATTTTCCATCTAAATAGATCCCTTGAATGCATTTCTTTGTGATGCTTCCAATTTTGGATGGTATTATAATGGAAGAAAATGGAAGCTAGGGTCAGTTTGAGCAGTACTGTATTATATGCTACAGCTATGACTCAGTGTAATTTGATTTAACCAGGTTCAATACCAGCTGCACAATGCACTGCATCCTGAACTTCAATTTTTTCTTTGCAGTAAAACTCTTCTGAATCTGATTATAAGCCAACATTCACATCACCTGTTGTAATTCCTAATTAGAGTTGTATGAACCAAAATACATCAATGGCCAAAATTTCATACATATTCAGAAGAAAGTCAGTTCAGTGCCCGTGATCAATAAGGAAGTACAGAGCAAGCAGTCCCAGGAGGGCAGGGAGAAGGGGGATGTGGATTATTTACTTACACACACACACACACACACACACACACACACACACCAAAGACTTGTGGAAACAAGACTTGAAATTTTTCAGCTCAGCTTGAATTTAGAATCAGTTTCAAATGTCAGGACAATAACTGATAAATTCAGCCACAATTGTCAACAATAGCATTTGTACTGTTGAGAGATAAAAGACTGCTACAATAAGATTTATCACTTGTTAACACCACTGATGGATCTGTCTAACCTTTGCTCAAGTTCAAGCTATAACCAATAAAAAGATGCCCATCTACAATCTAGGCTTGTGATATGGATGTCCCATAAAATTCAGCACTCTAAAGATACATATTAATTAATAGAACTCCAATATAAAAGAATAACTATGACAAAAGCCTTCACAAAACTCAAAAGCTATTTTTAGGAAGATGAATACATTTGTGAAGAAATTGCTAAGTAAAATCCCCAAAAGAAAAGTTTGAGACTATAAAGTTGGAATTGTTTAATTGGGCATTCAATGTCTAATTAGAATGATGTGATTTCAATAATGTTCAACATTTGTAAAATAAATCAGAATCTTCGGACCATGCAACCTCACATTAAAAGAACAACAACTAAAGGAATAATCAAAATGGAAAAGACCCAGAATTAAAAGCAGAAACAGATTCTAGAATATCCTATGTGCCTTCTTGATTTCCATGGTTAGGAGACCAAAAATGAATTAAAGGGAACAAGCCCTTTTCAACTTGGTCCACACAAAGTTCAATGGACCTTTTTTGAGAAATATTTGACCAAAGTCTCATTGAGTTTCCTCCATCATCACTGCCTATAACCCAGAGAGCAAATGGATGAGCTAAACCCATGAACAAATGGATGTTGTTCCATAATGGATTTGTAAGTGCAAATTTCAGCACACTCTTTCCTTGAGGGGTCATTTAATTAATATCATCCCTTCGTAATTTGGTGGCAATTTAAGGGGAGAAAAGAACGTTGCCTGCATTTTGTAAAAATATCCAGAAATGAAGATTTCATATTTCAAGGAATGTTATGTTAATAAGTCACAATGCACAATTTATCCTTATAGTAATCCTTTAATGAGTTTGTTTCAAAATAACTATTTTGCACACTAGTTTTTAACAAAGATTTGTCTCCATTATGATTAATTTTAAAAGTAGGCCACACAGTACTGTAATTAAGGGCAAAGTTCAGGTCAGCAATTTGCCTTGTTGTGTTTGAATCATTTTCCCATTACTTTCTGGCTCTGTGGTCCTATGGAAATTGTGTAACCTCTCTGTGCCTCGATTTCTTCCCATGTGAAATGTGAGTATAATAAAAGTGAAGTTTTTCCTGCAGAGCAAACATTAAGTAAGCAAATCTGTGTTCAATGCTTAACACCATGCCTAGCATACAATAAGTATTTAATATCTGCTGGTATAGTTGTTATTGGTAGGAAAAAATTGCCCTTGGTTCTTTTAAAATTATTGCCCTTCATCGTTCACCTGCTTAATAATTTTTTTAAAAAATGTACTTCCTATGCAGACTGTGTGGACATAAGGTCTCTTTCACTTCTATGATGCTAAAAGAACTGTCTTGACCCTTGGAAGCCAGCAAGGGTGCAGAGTGTTGATTAGTCAGTCATATAAAATCCTCTTGAGCTCCTGGGGCGCCACAGCACTTGTGTTTGCAATGAAACAACACTGACATCTAGTGACCAGAAAGATGAAGTGTATATTTTGGCAAAATATTGTACCAAATAAAAGCATGTAGTATTGGTCCAAGCTTCACTCTTTTATTTTAATCAACTTGTTTACCTAAAAATGTGGAAATAGTGAGGAAATGTAGTCCAGAGAAATATTAAAGCACATTCATTTTGCTTTCAATTCAAATATAAAATCTATCAAAGTAATGCAGATTAACCCATTATATGGCAAGCATAAAATACACTCATGGACCTTGGTTTTTATTAATATATAAATTTCATTTTTACAATTTTATAATTAAGATTCGAGAACTGAAATTATCACGCTAAATCAAATATAATCAATAAAGGATTTTTCTGCTTCCTGTATATTTTTCTATAACTGAGAAGGAAAATTAACATTTTAAGCAAGAGCTTGCATATCCTGACCATAAAGCAAGCTTTAAAAGAATGTTTTACCATACTACCAAAAGTGCTATACAGATTCAATGCAATTCCAATTAAAATCCCAATGATGTACCTTGCAGAAATAGAGCAAGCAATTATGAAATTCATCTGGAAGAATAAGAAACCCAGAATTGCTAAAGCAATCCTTCGCAGGAAAAATGAAGCAGGGGGTATTGCAATACCTGAACTTCAACTTTACTACAAAGCAATAGTAACAAAAACGGCATGGTATTGGTACCAAAATAGACAGGTAGATCAATGGTACAGAATAGAAGACACGGACACAAACCCAAACAAATATAATTTCCTCATACTAGACGAAGGGGCCAAAAATATGCAATGGAGAAAAGATAGCCTCTTCAATAAATGGTGCTGGGAAAATTGGAAATCCATATGCAACAAAATGAAAATAAACCCATATCTCTCACCGTGCACAAAACTAAACTCAAAATGGATTAAGGACCTCGGAATCAGACCAGAGACCCTGCATCTTATAGAAGAAAATGTAGGTCCAGATCTTCAACATGTCGGCTTAGGACCAGACTTTCTCAACAGGACTCCCATAGCACAAGAAATAAAAGTAAGAATCAACAACTGGGATAGATTCAAACTAAAAAGCTTTCTCTCAGCAAAGGAAACTATCAGCAATGTGAAGAAAGAGCCTACAGAGTGGGAGAAAATCTTTGCCAATCATACTTCAGATAGAGCACTAATCTCCAGAATCTATAAAGAACTCAAAAAACTCAACACCAAGACTACAAATAATCCAATCGACAAATGGTCTAAGGAAATGAACAGACACTTCACAGAAGAAGACCTACAAACAATCAACAAACATATGGAAAAATGTTCAACATCTCTAGTAATAAAAGAAATGCAAATCAAAACCACCCTAAGATTCCATCTCACCCCAATCAGAATGGCGATTATCAAGAACACAAGCAACAACAGGTGTTGGCGAGGATGTGGGGAAAAAGGTACACTCATACATTGCTGGTGGGGTTGCAAATTAGTGCAACCACTCTGGAAGGCAGTATGGAGATTCCTTAAAAAACTTGGAATGGAACTACCATTTGACCCAGCTATCCCACTCCTTGGCCTATACCCAAAGGACTTAAAATCAGCATACTACAGAGATACAGCCACATCAATGTTCATTGCTGCTCAATTCACCATAGCCAGATTGTGGAACCAACCTAGATGCCCTTCAGTTGATGAATGGATAAAGAAACTGTGGCATATATATACAATGGAATATTACTCAGCCATAAAGAATGATAAAATTATGGCATTTGCAAGCAAATGGACGAAATTGGAGAATATCATGCTAAGTGAGATAAGCCAATCTCAAAAAACCAAAGGAAGAATGATCTCGCTGATAAGTGGATGATCATACATAATGGGGTGTGGGAGGGGTTAGTTTTAGGGTTAGAGTGAGGGTTAGGGAGGGGGGCAAGAATGGGGGAAGGAAGGACTGTATAGAGGGAAAAGAGGGATGGGAGGGGTGGGGGGAAGGGGAAAAAAATAACAGAATGAATCAACCAACATCACCCTATGTAAACGTATGATTACACAAATGGTATGCCTTTACTCTATGTACAAACAGTGAAAGAACATGTATCCCATTTGTTCACAATAAAAAATAAAAAAAAAAAAAAAGAATGTTTTATATTAAAGTTAGACAATTGACTCCCCCACATTCATGACTATCATTTACTGAAGTTGTGATAGTACAGCTTTGCCTTGTATTGTAGTCAGTCAGTTAAACCCTTGCAAGGAAGACTAGAGATTTAAATCAGCAGCAAGACCTCAGAAGTAAATGCCAACAAGGGAGCAACCAGATCAGGAGAACAAAATTGACAGTGATCCTGAATCAATTAAACTCTCTGTTTATCATCATCATCATTAGTAAGAGCTACCATTTATAGTGCATTTTTTATGTACCACACACTACTAGGCTCTTCTAGTTTATTATTGTTCATTTATTCAACACACAGTTTATCTGCAGTGCTGTCAGATCATGTAAAAACGATGCTGGGTCACAATAGACACAATCCCTGTCCTCAGTAAATCATAAACTATGAAAGCAAGCAACCATAATTACTGAACTGAACACAAACTCTTAACTGTAGTAAGGGGATTCACTCTATCATCCCAAAATTCAGATGAGTTGAAGCCCTAGCCTGTGTATTTTGAGATGACTCTTATTATGTCATTAAAACAAGGCCCTTTTCAATGATCAAGAATACCAGTAACAATAAATGTTAGCAAGGATGTGGGGAGAAAGGTACACTCATACATTGCTGATAGGATTGCAAATTGGTGCAACCATTATGAAAAACAGTATGGAGGTTCCTCAGAAAACTTGAAATGGAATCATCATTTGACCCAGTTATCCCACTCCTCACTAAATACCCAAAGAACCTAAAATCAACATACTACAGTGATGCAGCCACATCAAATATCTATAGCAGCTCAATTCACAAAAGCTAAGTTATAGAACCAAATTGAATGTCCTTCAACAGATGAATGGATAAAAAATATCTGGTGTACATATACACAATGGAATATTAGTCATTAAAAAAAGAATGAAATTATGGCATTTGGAGGTAAATGAATGGAACTAGAGAATATCATGCTAAGTGAAATAAGCCAATCCCAAAAAAATAAAGGCCAAATGTTTTCTCTAACATGTGGATGCTAACACACAATAAGGGGTGGGGGAGGGAAGAATAGAAGTTTGTTGGATTAGACAAAGGAGAATGAAGGGAAGGGAGGAGGATGGGAATAAGAAAGACAGTAGAATGAATCGAACATTACTTTCCTATGTACATATATGAATACACCACTAGTGAAACTCCACATCATGTACAATCACAAGAATGGGATCTTAATTAGAATAAGTTATACTCCATGTATGTATACACTGTACAGTCATGTATATCTAAAAAGAACAAATTTTAAAAAGTGAAAAAAATAATTAAGGCCCTTTGGATGGGCCCTAATCTAGTCTGAGTGGTGTACTTATAAGAAAAGGAAATTTTGGCACACAAAGAAAAAACAGGGTTATACCCAAAGACGAGACCATGTAAGAACATACCAAAAAGTTGACCAACTGCAAGCCAAGAAGAGAGGCCTCAGTGGTGCGCCGGGGGTGCAAATCAAACCTACCAACACCTTGATCTTGAACTTCTAGTTCTAGGCTTACGGGAACTTAATTTCTGTTGCTTAAGCCGACCAGTCTGTGGTTTGTTTTTGTTTTTTGTTTTTGGTGGTGGTGGCACCAGGGATTGAACTTAGAGGCACTTGACCACTGAGCCACATACCCAGCCCTTTTTTGTATTTTATTTAGAGACAAGGTCTCACTGAGTTGCTTAGTGCCTCGCTAAATTGCTGAGAGTGGCTTTGAATTCGCCATCCTCTTGTCTCAGCCTCTCAAACCGCTGGGTTTACAGGTATGCGCCACCACAATCAGCTAGTCTGTGGTATTTTGTTGTGGTAGTCACAGCAAACTAAAAAAACTGTGATAAATGCCACATAGGGAACACGAATAAAACTATGGGCACATATAATAGAGTCTATAATAGAGCCTTGGATCTAATCAAAACATCAGAGAAAAATGAACTCTGAATACCAAGTAGAGGTTTATAAGTCAGAAAGGGAGAAGCAGCATGTTCCAGGCTGAAGGGAGAGTTTGGACATGGTCCTGTATTAGAAGTAAGCAAAGTGTATTTCCAGAAACTGAGGGGAAATCAAATGGCTGAAACTCAGACAGTAAGGGGGGCATGGTATGAAGCAAAGCTGGAGAAGGAAGACACCAGACCATGCAAATATTTCCAGGTCAAGAGTTAAAGTCCTTGATCTTTATCCTGATAAAATTGGAAGTCATAGGTGTATTTTAATCTAGGAAGCATGAAAAATTTGAATTTCAAGATTACTCCAGCTGAAATAGGGAGGACAGATTGAGAATAATAAGAAAGGAAATTGGGAGACCAATTAAGAAACTATTTTAAGCTGGGCACAGTGGTGCATGCCTATAATCGCAGCCCGTTTTGGGAGGGTTCAAAGCCAGCCTCAGCAATTTAGTGAGGTCTCTAAATAAAATACATAAAAGGGTTAGGGATGTGGCTCAGTAGTTAAGTGCCCTGGGTTCAATACCTGATAGAAGAAGAAAGAAGAAAGAAGGAGGAGGAGGAGGAGAAGAAATTTTAGCTGTCTGGGGTAGAGAAGTGAGACACTAAATAGGGTGATAGCACTGAAGACAAATGCTGTAGATCAAATTTAAGAGTCTGACTATTATGGATACTTCATTTTAGGGGCATCACACAGTATTTGTCCTTCCATGACTGGCCTTCCATTATGTTGCCACAAATGGTACAATTCTCTTCTTTAAGACTGAGTAATATTTCATTGTATGTGCATGCCATGTTTTCCTTATTCATTTATCTGTTGAACATGGGATGTTTCTGTTTCTTGGCTATTGTGACTAATGCTTCAAAAAAACGTGAGAGTGCTGGTATCTCTTCAGATTCTGATCTCAATTCTTTTGGACATATTCCAGAATATGGCAGTGGATGTTAGGGGTTGGGATGGGGGAAATGAGAAGTTGTTGTTCAATGGGTATAAAGTTTTTTTTATGCTAGATGAATAACTTCTAGAGATCTGCTGTACAACATAGTGCCCATAGTCTACCATAGAGTATTGTATACTTCAAAACTTGTTAAGAGGGTAGCTTTCATATTCAGTGCTCTTCTTTAAAAAAAATGACACAAGGATATTTTGGAAGGTGTTATATATGTCTATTACTTGATTGTGGTGATTGTAATACAGGTACTTGTACATGTCCAAGATCATCAAATTAGAACTCCACATTATACTTTAAGAAAACTGTTTAAAAAGAGAGATTTAAGAGATAAGAGTACAGAACATGGTGATGGCTATGGCTTGATTATGAGGGGAGATAAAGAATTATCTTCCCAGATTTCTGGCTTGTAAAAATGTATAGATAAAAATCATGCCATTCTCTAAAATTGGGGTGTAGGTGAGAACAAGGTTTGAGGAAGAACCATTTTCTATTCTAATTTGAATTTGTGGAGGCTTGGACTGAGCCTGAATGTCTTTGGAAACACCCAAGTGCTAAGAAGTTATGTGGAGGAGGATCCAAGATGGCAGACTGGATGGAGGCTGCATTCCTTATTGCTTTGTGACTTAGGATTCAAGCAGAGGAAATACTATTTTTCTTCGAGGCAGGCATCACTGTCTACTGATCCCCTGCACTTTACTCCCCATTCTTCCACCATGATCACCCACCATCTGCCAGCATATCGCCTGCCTTTTGAGTACAGATTGCTTGCTGATCACCGCCTATCGCCAGCCCATTTACCCACCTCTTGCCTGTCCATCGCCTGCCTTCCACCCATGGCCCACCACCCAATGTCCACCTACCGATCATCTGCCATTAGCCTGCAGACCGCCAGAAGACTGCCAGCGGATCACCTGCGCCCACTGTTGCCTGGAAGTCCATTGTTACAGTAGCCACAGGTTTTGTTACAAACAGCTGTGGCCATCTTGGGACAAAAGTAAGGGCCTGTAGGTTTCCTACCCTGAAAGTCACCATCTTGGGGAACAGCCACCTGGGTCTGGGGACTCAGGCCAAGGACTGGAGATATATTGGGGTACCTGCAGGTCTGATTGCACCTGAGGTCTTTCTGCTCAGTATGGTAGTGGCCGCCATCTGGCTGCCTTCTGGCAGGGTCACTCCTTTCCCTGGTGGTTTCTCTGCAAGTTGAAAGGGCATTGAGATCTTGGGACTACAGCAAGACAGGGTCTGGGAAAGCTAAAGTCCAGGTCCATCAGATCGCAGATGGTTTGTGTAAGCCAGTCTGGGTCTGGCAAGCCTGAGGAAAGTCAGAGACTAGGAGCAGTTCCCTGTGGGGAAGAGAGGTTGAAGAATCTGTAGAAAACTGGGTTCTCTCCAGCTCAGTGAGTTCTGAAGTGCACAAGGACAGAAAAGGCTGGTATGATGGGTAGGAAGACTGGAAGAGAGTATGAGGGCATCTTGCTATTGGCTTACCCACCCAACCAGGCTGGCACCCACTGTAGGAGCTAACATCAAACTTCAAACAACCCCACCTATTGGCAGAAAAGGGAAGCTGAGAAAATTTTTGAAAGTCAATGGAAACAATCATCCAATTTTCCATTAAGACTTTCCTTTTGGGCTGGGGAGATAGCTCAGTTGGTAGAGTGCTTGCCTCGCAAGCATAACGCCATGGGTTCAATCTCCAGTACCAAAAAAAAAAAAAAAAAAGACTTTCTTTTAATTTTTTCTTTTTTTTTTTCATCCTCTCTCACAAACCTCTAGCATCTTTGAATCCAAATATTTTTCATTCATCAACTTATTGAGGAATGGGATGTCTGAATAGTATATTATACTTTTGTTGTGTATTCTTGTATTTTTACTTTTTTTTTTTAAATCGGTATGTATTTTTTCTCTCACCTATCTGCCTCCCTGGATTCTCTTTCTCACTTCTTTCATACTAACAGCCAACCTCTATTAATTCTTCCCTCACTCTTACTATAAATTTTTACCTCTATCTTCTCTCCTTCTCCTTCATAAACATCACATCTTACACTACTTCTGTTCCCTCATTGTCCTTCATTTGAAATGGTAAACTCTTTTAACACACCTACCATTTATATTATAGACAATAATTGAACATTTCTGTTTATTGCAACAAAACTGTAAAAACTGTAATAGAAGTCATTTTGTTTAAGGTGGTATACTGTTTGCATCAGGTGCTGTTAATATTGACCTCCCCCTTAAAGGTGAGGTACTGGAAGCCTTTAAGGACAATATAAGACTACAGGGTAGAATCTGTACTGCCTCAGATCTTACTACTAGATGAGAAGCCACACACAAAACAATGAAAAAACAAGGGAACAAAAATGTTCCAAAAATAGAATCCATAGACAACATAGAAGAAGAAATGTCAGAGAAGGAGTTTAGAAAATACATAGATTGATTTTTTTTTAAAAAAAAAAGACGGTAATAAGCTCCAAGTCCCGGAGCCAGTGCAGCGTACTTCGGCCCGCAAGCAGCTTCAGGGACCAGGATAGGGCAGCCAGAGACTTCCCCAAGCAGCCTGGACCCCTGCGGTGGAAGGTGCCTTTCAAGGCTAGCTTCTCGGAGCAGACCGCCCAGTGAGAGCCTTTCTACATAGAACCAACCACAAGTCCCCGAGCCAATGGAGAGCTTTGATCCGCAAGCAGCCTCTGGGATCAGGGCAGGGCAGCCAGAGACTTCTTCAGGCAGCTCTGCCCACTCCAGCCACAGGCTCTCTCCATGGAGCGATCCAAGATGGCGGACTAGAGGGTGACTGCACCCCCAGTCGCTCCAGAACCCAGGAGTTAAGAAGGGGAGGCATTGAGAGACTCGGACTGAAATAGAGCCATAGGTGAGTCTGCCCACTGGGTAAAGCTTGGCCCAGGTGGCAGGCCCAGCTAGAGGTGGCTTATCAGAGCAGGGCAGGGCAGCTAGAGTCTTCCACAGGCAGCCCTGCGCACTCTGGCGGTGGGCCCCATCCACACGCCCAGCTTCTCCAGGTTCTCAGAGCAGGCCTCCTAGTGAGAACCTTTCTGACCAGAACAAGCTCCAAGTCCCGGAGCTAGCACAGCGTACTCCGGCACACAAGCAGCTTCAGGGACCAGGACAGGGCAGCCAGAGACTTCCACCAGCAGCCTGGACCCCTGTGGTGGGAGGTGCCTTTCAAGGCTAGCTTCTCGGAACAGACCGCCCAGTGAGAGCCTTTCTATATAGAGCCAGCCACAAGTCCCTGAGCCAAAAGAGAGCTTCGATCCACAAGCAGCCCCTGGGATCAGGGCAGGGCAGCCAGAGACTTCTCCAGGTGACTCTGCCCACTCCAGCCGCAGCTCTTTCCACGGGGTGATCCAAGATGGTGGCCTAGAGGGTGACTGCATCTCCAGTCGCTCCAGAACCCAGGACTCAAGAAGGGGAGACTTTGAGAGACTTGGACAAAAATAGAGCCACGGGGTGAGTCTCCCCCACTGGGCGAAACTTGGCCTGGGCAGCAGGCACAGATAGGGGTGGCTTATCAGAGCAGGGCAGGGCAGCTAGAGTCTTCCCCAGGTAGCCTTCCACACTCCAGCGGTGGGCTCCTCCCACACGGCCAGCTGCACGGCGCAGGCCCCCAGTGAGAGCCTTTCCGCACAGAGCCAGCTCCAAACCCTGGAACCAGTAGGGGGCTAGGGGCAGCTTTCTTCGGATGCGCAGCATTATCAAATTCCTCCAAGACATCAGGCTACTGAAGGCTGGGAGGTGATACACTGGAAATCTACCGGGACACTATAAGCCAATAGAGGAAATCTGCAATATCTCAGGGTCCCACTGACAGCTGACCAATATGATAAAACAAGGGAAGAAAATGTCCCAAACAAACCTAGATACTACATCAATAAAACCCAATGACAGCACAGCAGAAGGAATGTCAGAAAGGGAGTTCAGAATGTACATAATTAAAACAATCAGGGAAGCAAATGAGGAGATGAAAGAGCAAATGCAGGCATTGAAGGAGGAGATGAAAGAGCAAATGCAGGCATTAAATGATCGCACCAATCAACAGTTAAAAGACCAAATACGGGAAGCGAGAGATCATTTCAATAAAGAGTTAGAGATACTGAAAAAAAAAAACAAACTGAAATACTTGAAATGAAGGAAACAATAAACCAAGTTAAAAACTCCATAGAAACCATAACCAATAGGATAGAACACCTGGAAGACAGAACCTCGGACATTGAAGACAAATTATTTAATCTTGAAAACAAAGTTGGCCAAACAGAAAAGATGGTAAGAAATCATGAACAGAATCTACAAGAATTATGGGATATCATGAAAAGGCCAAATTTAAGAATTATTGGGATTGAGGAAGGCTTAGAGAAACAAACCAAAGGAATGAACAATCTATTCAATGAAATAATATCAGAAAATTTCCCAAATCTGAAGAATGAAATGGAAAACCAAGTACAAGAGGCTTATAGAACTCCAAACATACAAAATTACAACAGACCCACACCAAGGCACATTATTATGAAAATACCTAACATACAAAATAAAGACAGAATTTTAAAGGCCGCGAGAGAAAAGAATCAAATTACATTCAGAGGGAAACCAATAAGAATATCAGCAGATTTTTCAATCCAGACCCTAAAAGCTAGAAGGACCTGGAACAACATTTACCAAGCCCTGAAAGAAAACGGATGCCAACCAAGAATCTTATACCCAGCAAAACTTACCTTCAAATTTGACGATGAAATAAGATCCTTCCATGATAAACAAAAGCTAAAGGAATTTACAAAAAGAAAGCCAGCATTACAGAACATTCTCAGCAAAATATTCCATGAGGAAGAGATGAAAAACAACGATGCAAATCAGCAACAGGAGGTGCTAGCCTAAAGGAATAGCCAAATAAAGGAGAAACCAAATCATGTCAAAAACAAATATGAGTCCATTGACTGGGAATACAAATCATATCACAATAATAACCCTGAATGTTAATGGCCTGAATTCATCAATCAAAAGACACAGACTGGCAGATTGGATTAAAAAGAAAAATCCAACAATATGCTGCCTGCAAGAGACACATCTCATAGAAAAAGACACCCATAGACTAAAGGTGAAAGGATGGGGAAAAACATACCATGCACACGGACACAGCAAAAAAGCTGGAGTATCCATCCTCATCTCAGATAATGTGGACTTCAAACCAAAACTAGTCAGAAGGGATAAAGAAGGACATTACATGCTGCTTAAGGGAAGCATAAATCAGCAAGACATAACAATCATAAATATCTATGCCCCGAACATTGGCTCATCCACGTACGTCAAACAAATCCTTCTCAATTCCAGAAATCAAATAGACCACAACACAATAATACTAGGCGATTTTAACACACCTCTCTCATCACTGGATAGATCGTCCAAACAAAAATTGAATAAAGAAACTATAGATCTCAACAACACAATCAGCAATTTAGACTTAACGGACATATATAGAATATACCATCCAACAAAGAATGAATACACTTTCTTCTCAGCAGCACATGGATCCTTCTCTAAAATAGACCATATTTTATGCCACAAAGCTACTGTTAGTAAATACAAGAAGATAGAGATACTACCTTGTACTCTATCAGATCATAATGGATTGAAATTAGAAATAAATGACAGAATAAAAAACAGAAACTTCTCCAATACCTGGAGACTAAATAATACACTATTATATGATGAATGGATAACAGAAGACATCAGGAGGGAAATAAAAAATTCTTAGAAGTAAACGAGAACAAAGACACATCATATCAAAATCTCTGGGACACTATGAAAGCAGTACTTAGAGGAAGATTTATTTCATGGGGTGCATTCAAAAAAAGAAGTAGAAATCAACAAATAAACGAGTTAACACTACAGCTCAAAGCACTAGAAAAAGAAGAGCAGACCAATACCAAAAGTAGTAGAAGACAGGAAATAGTTAAAATCAGAGCCGAAATCAACGAAATCGAAACAAAAGAAACAATCGGAAAAATTAATAAAATAAATAGTTGGTTCTTTGAAAAAATAAATAAAATTGATAAACCCTTAGCCACACTAACAAAGAGAAAGAGGGAGAAAACTCAAATTACTAAAATTCGGAATGAACAAGGAAACATCACAACAGACACGAGTGAAATACAAAACATAATTAGAAGCTATTTCGAAAATCTATACTCCAACAAAACAGAAAACCTTGAAGACATCAACAAATTTCTAGAGACATATGAACTACCTAAACTGAACGAGGAGGACATACACAACTTAAATAAACCAATTTCAAGCAATGAAATAGAAGAGGTCATCAAAAGCCTACCAACAAAGAAAAGTACAGGACCAGATGGGTTCTCAGCCGAGTTCTATAAAACCTTTAAAGAAGAGCTCATTCCAATACTCCTCAAACTATTCCATGAGATAGAAGAGGAGGGAACCCTACCAAACTCGTTCTATGAAGCCAATATCACCCTGATACCTAAACCAGACAGAGACACATCAAGGAAAGAAAATTTCAGACCAATATCCTTAATGAACATCGATGCAAAAATTCTCAACAAAATTTTAGCAAATCGCATACAAATATATATTAAAAAGATAGTGCACCACGATCAAGTGGGTTTTATCCCAGGGATGCAAGGTTGGTTCAACATTCGGAAATCAATAAATGTCATTCACCATATCAACAGACTTAAAGTTAAGAATCACATGATTATTTCAATAGATGCAGAAAAAGCATTTGATAAAATACAGCATCCCTTCATGCTCAAAACACTAGAAAAAATTGGGGTAATGGGAACATTCCTAAACATTATAAAGGCCATCTACGCTAAGCCCATGGCTAATATCATTCTAAATGGTGAAAAACTGAAAGCGTTCCCCCTAAAAACTGGAACAAGGCAGGGATGCCCTCTTTCACCGCTTCTATTCAACATCGTCCTTGAGACTCTAGCCAGAGCAATTAGACAAACCAAAGAAATTAAAGGGATACGAATAGGAAAAGAAGAACTCAAACTATCCCTGTTCGCTGATGACATGATTATATATTTAGAGGAACCTGGAAATTCCACCAGAAAACTTTTAGAACTCATAAGTGAATTCAGTAAAGTAGCAGGTTACAAGATCAATGCTCATAAATCCAACGCATTTTTATACATAAGTGATGAATCTTCAGAAAGAGAAATTAGGAAAACTACTCCATTCACAATAGCATCGAAAAAAATAAAATACTTGGGAATCAATCTCACAAAAGAGGTGAAAGACCTCTACAATGAGAACTACAGAACACTAAAGAAAGAAATTCAAGAAAACCTTAGAAGATGGAAAGATCTCCCATGTTCCTGGATAGGCAGAATTAATATCGTCAAAATGGCTATACTACCTAAAGTGCTATACAGATTCAATGCAATTCCAATTAAAATCCCAATGATGTACCTCGCAGAAATAGAGCAAGCAATTATGAAATTCATCTGGAAGAATAAAAAACCTAGAATAGCTAAAGCAATCCTCAGTAGCAAGAGCGAAGCAGGGGGTATTGCAATACCAGATATTCAACTCTACTACAAAGCAATAGTAACAAAAACGGCATGGTATTGGTACCAAAATAGACAGGTAGATCAATGGTACAGAATAGAGGACATGGACACAAACCCAAATAAATACAATTTTCTCATACTAGACAAAGGTTCCAACAATATGCAATGGAGAAAAGATAGCCTCTTCAACAAATGGTGCTGGGAAAACTGGAAAACTATATGCAATAGAATGAAACTAAACCCCTATCTCTCACCCTACACAAAACTCAACTCAAAATGGATCAAGGACCTCGGAATCAGACCAGAGACCCTGCATCTTATAGAAGAAAAAGTAGGTCCAAATCTTCAACTTGTTGGCTCAGGATCAGATTTCCTTAACAGGACTCCCATAGCACAAGAAATAAAAGCAAGAATAAACAACTGGGATAGATTCAAACTAAAAAGCTTTCTCTCAGCAAAGGAAACTATCAGAAATGTGAAGAGAGAGCCTACAGAGTGGGAGAATATCTTTGCCAACCATACCTCAGATAGAGCACTAATTTCCAGAATCTATAAAGAACTCAAAAAACTCTACACGAAGAATACAAATAATCCAATCAACAAATGGGCTAAGGAAATGAACAGACACTTCACAGAAGAAGATGTACAAGTAATCACCAGATATATGAAAAAAATGTTCAACATCCCTAGTAATAAGGGAAATGCAAATCAAAACTACCCTAAGATTTCATCTCACCCCAATTAGAATGGCGATTATCAAGAATACAAGCAACAATAGGTGTTGGCGAGGATGTGGTGAAAAAGGAACACTCATACATTGCTGGTGGGGTTGCAAATTAGTGCAACCACTCTGGAAAGCAGTGTGGAGATTCCTCAGAAAGCTTGGAATGGAAACACCATTTGACCCAGCTATCCCACTCCTTGGCCTATACCCAAAGGACTTAAAATCAGCATACTACAGAGATACAGCCACATCAATGTTCATTGCTGCTCAATTCACCATAGCCAGATTGTGGAACCAACCTAGATGCCCTTCAGTTGATGAATGGATAAAGAAACTGTGGCATATTTATACAATGGAATATTACTCCGCAATGAAGAATGATAAAATTATGGCATTTGTAGGCAAATGGTCGAAATTGGAGAATATCATGCTAAGTGAGATAAGCCAATCTCAAAAAACTAAAGGACGAATGATCTCGCTGATAAGCGGATGAGGACATATAATGGGGGGTGGGAGGGGCTAGCATTAGGTTTAGGGTTAGGTTTAGAGTTAGGCTAAGGAGAGCAGTAAGAATGAAGGAAAGAAGGACTGTGTAGAGGGAAAAGAGGGGTGGGAGGGGTGGGAGGGGTGGGAGGGGTGGGGGGGAGGGGAAAAATATAATAAACATCATTACCCTATGTAAACGTAAAAAAAATAAAATAAAAAAAAAAAAAAAAAAACAAATATGAGTCAAATGACTGGGAATACAAATATCTCATAATAATAACCCTGAATGTTAATGGCCTGAACTCATCAATCAAAAGACATAGACTGGCAGATTGGATTAAAAAGAAAAATCCAACAATATGCTGCCTGCAAGAGACTCATCTCATAGAAAGAGACACCCATAGTCTAAAGGTGAAAGGATGGGGAAAAACATACCATGCACACGGACACAGCAAAAAAGCTGGAGTATCCATCCTCATTTCAGATAATGTGGACTTCAAACCAAAACTAGTCAGAAGGGATAAAGAAGGACATTACATGCTGCTTAAGGGAAGCATAAATCAGCAAGACATAACAATCATAAATATCTATGCCCCGAACATTGGCTCATCCACGTACGTCAAACAAATCCTTCTCAATTCCAGAAATCAAATAGACCACAACACAATAATACTAGGCGATTTTAGCACACCTCTCTCACCACTGGATAGATCGTCCAAACAAAAATTGAATAAAGAAACTATAGATCTCAATAACACAATCAACAATTTAGACTTAACGGACATATATAGAATATACCCATCCAACAAAGAACGAATACACTTTCTTCTCAGCAGCACATGGATCCTTCTCTAAAATAGACCATATTTTATGCCACAAAGCTACTGTTAGCAAATACAAGAAGATAGAGATACTACCTTGTATTCTATCACATCATAATGGACTGAAATTAGAAATAAATGACAGAATAAAAAACAGAAACTTCTCCAATACCTGGAGATTAAACAATATGCTATTATATGATGAATGGATAACAGAAGATATTAGGAAGGAAATTAAAAAATTCTTAGAAGTAAACAAGAACAAAGACACATCACATCAAAATCTCTGGGACACTATGAAAGCAGTACTTAGAGGAAGATGTATTTCATGGGGCGCATTCAAAAAAAGAAGTAGAAATCAACAAATAAACGACTTAACACTACAGCTCAAAGCGCTAGAAAAAGAAGAGCAGACCAATACCAAAAGTAGTAGAAGACAGGAAATAGTTAAAATCAGAGCCGAAATCAACGAAATTGAAACAAAAGAAACAATTGGAAAAATGAACAAAATAAATAGTTGGTTCTTTGAAAAAATAAATAAAATTGATAAACCCTTAGCCACACTAACAAAGAGAAAGAGGGAGAAAACTCAAATTACTAAAATTCAGAATGAACAAGGAAACATCACAACAGACACGACTGAAATACAAAACATAATTAGAAGCTATTTTGAAAATCTATACTCCAACAAAACAGAAAACCTCGAAGACATCAACAAATTTCTAGAGACATATGAATTACCTAAACTGAACGAGGAGGACATACACAACTTAAATAAACCAGTTTCAAGCAATGAAATAGAAGAGGTCATCAAAAGCCTACCAACAAAGAAAAGTCCGGGACCAGATGGGTTCTCAGCTGAGTTCTACAAAACCTTTAAAGAAGAGCTCATTCCAATACTCCTCAAACTATTCCATGAAATAGAAGAGGAGGGAACCCTCCCAAACTCGTTCTATGAAGCCAATATCACCCTGATACCTAAACCAGACAGAGACACATCGAGGAAAGAAAATTTCAGACCAATATCCTTAATGAACATCGACACAAAAATTCTCAACAAAATTTTAGCAAATCGCATACAAATATATATTAAAAAGATAGTGCACCACAATCAAGTGGGTTTTATCCCAGGGATGCAAGGTTGGTTCAACATTCGGAAATCAATAAATGTCATTCACCATATCAACAGACTTAAAGTTAAGAATCACATGATTATTTCAATAGATGCAGAAAAAGCATTTGATAAAATACAGCATCCCTTCATGCTCAAAACACTAGAAAAAATTGGGGTAGTGGGAACGTTCCTTAACATTGTAAAGGCCATCTACGCTAAGCCCATGGCCAATATCATTCTAAACGGTGAAAAACTGAAAGCGTTCCCCCTAAAAACTGGAACAAGGCAGGGATGCCCTCTTTCACCACTTCTATTCAACATCGTCCTTGAGACTCTAGTCAGAGCAATTAGACAAACCAAAGAAATTAAAGGGATATGAATAGGAAAAGAAGAACTCAAACTATCCCTGTTCGCTGATGACATGATTACATATTTAGAGGAACCTGGAAATTCCACCAGAAAACTTTTAGAACTCATGAGTGAATTCAGTAAAGTAGAAGGTTACAAGATCAATGCTCATAAATCCAATGCATTTTTGTACATAAGTGATGAATCTTCAGAAAGAGAAGTTAGGAAAACTACCCCATTCACAATAGCATTGAAAAAAATAAAATACTTGGGAATCAATCTCACAAAAGAGGTGAAAGACCTCTACAATGAGAACTACAGAACACTAAAGAAAGAAATTCAAGAAAACCTTAGAAGATGGAAAGATCTCCCATGTTCCTGGATAGGCAGAATTAATATTGTCAAAATGGCTATACTACCTAAAGTGCTATACAGATTCAATGCAATTCCAATTAAAATCCCAATGATGTACCTTGCAGAAATAGAGCAAGCAATTATGAAATTCATCTGGAAGAATAAAAAACCTAGAATAGCTAAAGCAATCCTCAGTAGCAAGAGCGAAGCAGGGGGTATTGCAATACCAGATCTTCAACTCTACTACAAAGCAATAGTAACAAAAACAGCATGGTATTGGTACCAAAATAGAAAGGTAGATCAATGGTACAGAATAGAGGACATGGACACAAACCCAAATAAATATAATTTCCTCATACTAGACAAAGGGGCCAAAAATATGCAATGGAGAAAAGATACCTCTTCAACAAATGGTGCTGGGAAAACTGGAAAACCATATGCAACAGAATGAAATTAAACCCCTATCTCTCACCCTACACAAAACTCAACTCAAAATGAATCGAGGACCTCGGAATCAGACCAGAGACCCTGCATCTTATAGAAGAAAAGGTAGGTCCAAATCTTAAACTTGTTGGCTTAGGATCAGACTTCCTTAACAGGACTCCCATAGCACAAGAAATAAAAGCAAGAATCAACAACTGGTATAGATTCAAACTAAATAGCTTTCTCTCAGCAAAGGAAACTATCAGCAATGTGAAGAGAGAGCCTACAGAGTGGGAGAATATCTTTGCCAACCATACTTCAGATAGAGCGCTAATTTCCAGAATCTATAAAGAACTCAAAAAACTCTACACCAAGAATACAAATAATCCAATCAACAAATGGGCTAAGGTAATGAACAGATACTTCACAGAAGAAGATGTACAAGTAATCAACAGATATATGAAAAAATGTTCAACATCCCTAATAATAAGGGAAATGCAAATCAAAACTACCCTAACTTTTCATCTCACTCCAATTAGAATGGCGATTATCAAGAACACAAGCAACAATAGGTGTTGGCGAGGATGTGGTGAAAAAGGAACACTCATACATTGCTGGTGGGGTTGCAAATTAGTGCAGCCACTCTGGAAAGCAGTGTGGAGATTCCTCAGAAAGCTTGGAATAAAAACACCATTTGACCCAGCTATCCCACTCCTTGGCCTATACCCAAAGGACTTAAAATCAGCATATTACAGAGATACAGCCACATCAATGTTCATAGCTGCTCAGTTCACAATAGCCAGATTGTGGAACCAACCTAGATGCCCTTCAGTTGATGAATGGATAAAGAAACTGTGGCATATATATACAATGGAATATGACTCTGCAATGAAGAATGATAAAATTATGGCATTTACAGGCAAATGGATGAAATTGGAGAATATCATGCTAAGTGAGATAAGCCAATCTCAAAAAACTAAAGGACGAATGATCTCGCTGATAAGCGGATGAGGACATATAATGGGGGGTGGGAGGGGTTAGCATTAGGTTTAGGGTTAGGTTTAGGTTTAGGGATAAGGAGAGTGGTAAGAATTAAGGAAAGAAGGACTGTATAGAGGGAAAAGAGGGGTGGGAGGGGTGGGGGGGAAGGGAAAAAAAATAATCAAACATCATTGCCCTATGTAAATGTATGATTACACAAATGGTATGCCTTGACTCTATGTACAAATAGAGAAACAACATGTATCCCATTTGTATACAATAATAAAAAAAAGAAAAAAAAAGATGGTATTGAAGAGAAAATACAGGAAGTGTAAGATCACTTCAATAAAGAGGTGGAGATCATAAAAAGGAATCAAGCAGAAATCCTCTAAACAAAGGAAATAATAAACCAAACTAAAAATACAATGGAAAGTATCACCAACAGACTAGACCACTTAGAAGACAGAACCTTCAGACAATGAAGACAAAATATATACTCTTGAAAATAAAGTCAACCACACAGAGAAGATGGTAAGAAACTATGAACAGAACTTGCAAGAAATATGGGATAATATGAAAAGACCAAATTTAAGATTTATCAGAATAGATGAAGGTGTGGAGATACAAACCAAAAGAATGTACAATTTTTTCAATGATATAATATCAGAAAACTTCCCAAACCTAAAGAATGAAATGGAAAATCAACTACAAAAGGCTTACAGGACCCCAAATGTACAAAATTATAGCAGACCCTCATCAAGGCACATTATAATGAGAATGACTAAAATACAGATATGGAGAGAATTTTAAAGGCTGTGAGAGAAAAAACCAAATTACATATAAGGGGAAAACAATTCTGATTTCAGCTGATTTCTCAACCCAGAAACTCAACACCTGGAAGTCCTGGAATAACATATATCAAGCTCTGAAAGAAAATGGATGCCAACTGAAAATTTTATGTCAGCAAAATGAAGCTTCAGATTTGAAGATGACACAAAAACCTTCCATGATAAACAAAAGTTAAAAGAATTCAAAACTAGAAAGCCTGCACTACAGAATATTCTCAGCAAAATATTCCATGAGGAGGAAATGAGAAGAAAAAAAAAAAAAAAAACAATGAAAACAAGCAAAAGGAGGAACTACAATCATACACTAAAGGAAAGGTCAATCAAAGAAGAAAGTAAGTCAAGTTAAAAGCCAAAAATAAACCAAAATGACTTGGAATACAAATCGTATCTCAATAATAACCCTGAATGTGAATGGCCTAAACTCATCAACAAAAAGACTTAGACTGGCAGATTGGATTTAAAAAACAAAAGACCCCAAAATATGCTATTTTTAAGAGATATACCTCCTAGGAAAAGAAATTCACAGACTGAAGGTGAAAGGATGGGAATTCATATGGACTAAGTTAACAAACAGGGGTTTCTATCCTCATATCAGATAAAGTGGACTCCAAGCCAAAGTTAGTCAGAAGGGATAAAGTAGGACATTTTACACTGCTTAAAGGAATCATACATCAACAAGATATAACAATTGTAAGCATATATGTCCCAAATAATTGAGCATCTATGTACATCAAACAAACCCTTCTCAATTTTAAGATGAAAATAGACCACAACAAAATAATACTCGGTGACATTAACACATCTCTCTCACCACTGGATAGATCTGCCAAACAAAAATTAAACAAAGAAACTATAGAACTCAATAATACAATCAATAATTTAGACTTAATAGGCAAACATAGAGTATTTCATCCATCATCAAGTGAATACACCTTCTTCTCAGAAGCATATGGATCCTTTTTTAAAATAGACTATATGTTATGCCACAAAGCAATTCTTAGCAAATAAAAAAAGAGATATCACCCTTCATTCTATCATATCATAACAGAATGAAATTAAAAATCAATGATAAAATAAAAAATAAAAACTACTCCAACACCTGGAGACTAAATAGCATGCTATTGAATGATGAATAGAAAAAAGAAGAGAACAGGGAGGAAATAAAAAAAAATACTTAAGAAACCCAGAATAGCTAAAGCAATCCTTGGCAGAAAGAGTGAAGCAGGGGGTATTGCAATACCAGATCTTCAACTCTACTACAAAGCAATAGTAACAAAAACAGCATGGTATTTGTACCAAAATAGAAAGGCAGATCAATGGTACAGAATAGAGGACACGGACACAAACCCAAATAAATACAATTTTCTCATACTAGACAAAGGGGTCAAAAATATGCAATGGAGAAAAGATAGCCTCTTCAACAAATGGTGCTGGGAAAACTGGACATCCATATGCAACAGAATGAAAATAAACCCATATCTCTCACCGTGCACGAAACTAAACTCAAAATGGATTAAGGACCTCAGAATCAGACCAGAGACCCTGCAGATTATAGAAGAAAAAGTAGGTCCAGAGCTTCAACATGTCGGCTTAGGACCAGACTTCCTCAACAGGACTCCCATAGCACAAGAAATAAAAGCAAGAATCAATAACTGGGAGAGATTCAAACTAACAAGCTTTCTCTCAGCAAAGGAAACTATCAGCAATGTGAAGAAAGAGCCTACAGAGTGGGAGAATATCTTTGCCAATCATACTTCAGATAGAGCACTAATCTCCAGAATCTATAAAGAACTCAAAAAACTCTACACCAAGAATGCAAATAACCCAATCTACAAATGGGCTAAGGAAATGAACAGACACTTCACAGAAGAAGATCTACAAGCAATCAACAAACATATGGAAAAATGTTCAACATCTCTAGTAATAAGAGAAATGCAAATGAAAACTACCCTAAGATTCCATCTCACCCAATTAGAATGGCGATTATCAAGAATACAAGCAACAACAGGTGTTGGCGAGGATGTGGTGAAAAAGGAACACTCATACATTGCTGGTGGGGTTGCAAATTAGTGCAGCCACTCTGGAAAGCAGTGTGGAGACTCCTTAGAAAACTTGGAATGGAACCACCATTTGACCAGCTATCCCACTCCTTGGCCTATACCCAAAGGACTTAAAATCAGCATACTACAGAGATACAGCCACATCAATGTTCATAGCTGCTCAGTTCACAGTAGCCAGATTGTGGAACCAACCTAGATGTCCTTCAATTGACGAATGGATAAAGAAACTGTGGTATATATATACAATGGAATATTACTCAGCCATAAAGAATGATAAAATTATGGCATTTGCAGGCAAATGGATGAAACTGGAGAATATCATGCTAAGTGAGATAAGCCAATCTCAAAAAACCAAAGGACAAATGATATCACTAATAAGTGGATGATGACACATAATGGGGGGTGGGAGGGGTTAGTGTTAGGGTTAGAGTTAAGGTTAGGGAAGGGGGCAAGAATGGAGGAAGGAAGGACTGTATGGAGGGAAAAGAGGAGTGGGAGGGGTGGGGGGGAAGAGAAAAAAATAACAGAATGAATCAAACAACATTACCCTATGTAAATTTATGATTACACAAATGGTATGCCTTGACTCCATGTACAAATAGAGAAACAACATGTATCCCATTTGTTTACAATAATAAAAATAAATAATAAATAAATAAAAATTTTTTAAAAATATAGGAAAAAAGGTTTATCACTTGCAATTAGAGAAATGCAAATCAAAACTGCTCTAAGATTTCATCTCACTCCAGTCAGAATGGCAATTATCAAGAATACAAGCAACAATAAATATTAGCGAGAATGTGGGGGGAAAGGTACACTAACTCACACATCGCTGATGGGACTGCAAATTGGGGCAACCATTATGGAAAGCAGAATGGAGATTCCTCAGAAAACTTGGAATGGAACCACCATTTGACCAGCTATCCCACTCCTTGGTTTATACCAAAAGGACTTAAAATCAGCATACTACAGTGACACAGTCACATCAATGTTTATAGCAGCTCAATTTACGATAGCTAAACTATGGAACCAAACTAGATACCCTTCAACAGATGAATGGATAAAGAAAATGTGGTACATATACACAATGGAATATTATTCAGCCTTAAAGTAGAATGAAATTATGGCATTTGCAGGTAAATGGATGGAACTAGAGAATATCATGCTAAATGAAATAAATCAATCCCAAAAACCAAAGGGCAAATGTTTTCTCTGATAAGCAGATGCTGATCCATAGAGGGAGCTAGGTAGGGAAGAATGAAGGAACTTTGGATTATGCAGAGGGGAGTGAGCGGAGGGGTAGGGTGGTGGAGTATGTAATGATAGTAGAATGAAACAGACATTATTACCCTATATACAAGTATGATTACACTACTGGTGTGACTCAGTACCATGTACAGCCAGAGAAATGAGAAGTTATGCTCCATTTGTGTACAATGTGTGAAAATGCATTCTACAGTCTTGTATAATAAATTAAAACAAATTTTTTAAAAATTTTTTAAATAAATGTTTTAGCACAAAAATAAAAAAGAAGGTAGACAAGTTTGGATCCCAGAAAAGAGATCTGGGATGTGGTATGAATTTGGGAGTCATTCAAGAATAAGAAACTATCACCAATGTGAAGAGAGAGTCTACAGAGTGGGAGAATCTTTGCCACTCATACTTCAGATAGAGCATTAATTTCCAGAATTTATAAAGAACTCAAAAAACTCTACACCAAGAATACAAATAATCCAATCAAAAAAAATGGGCTAACGAAATGAATAGACACTTCACAGAAGAAGATCTACAAGCAATCAACAAACATATGGAAAAATGTTCAACATCTCTAGTAATAAGAGAAATGCAAATCAAAACTACCCTAAGATTCCATCTCGCCCCAATTAGAATGGTGATTATCAAGAACACAAGCAACAATAGTTGTTGGAGAGGATGTGGGGAAAAAAGTACACTCATACATTGCTGGTGGGATTGCAAATTAGTGCAGCCACTCTGGAAAGCAGTGTGGAGATTCCTCAGAAAGCTTGGAATGGAACCACCATTTGACCCAGCTATCCCATTCCTTGGCCTATACCCAAAGGACTTAAAATCAGCATACTACAGAGATACAGCCACATCAATGTTCATAGCTGCTCAGTTCACAATAGCCAGATTGTGGAAGCAACCTAGATGATGTCCTTCAATTGATGAATGGATAAAGAAACTGTGGTATATATATATATATATATATATATATATACAATGGAATATTACTCAGCCATAAAGAATGATAAAATTATGGCATTTGCAGGCAAATGGATGAAACTGGAGAATATCATGCTAAGTGAGATAAGCCAATCTCAAAAAACCAAAGGACAAATGATATCGCTAATAAGTGGATGATGACACATAATGGGGGGTGGGAGGGGTTAGTGTTAGGGTTAGAGTTGGGGTTAGGGAGGGGGGCAAGAATGGAGGAAGGAAGGACTGTATAGAGTGAAAAGAGGGGTGGGAGGGGTGGGGGGAAGGGAAAAAATAACAGAATAAATCAAACAACATTACCCTATGTAAATTTATGATTACACAAATGGTATGCCTTGACTCCATGTACAAATAGAGAAACAACATGTATCCCATTTGTTTAAAATAAAAAAAAAGAATGATAAACTTATGGCATTTGCAGGCAAATGAATGAAATTGGAGAATATCATGCTAAGTGAGATAAGCCAATCTCAAAAAACCAAAGGACAAATGATCTCGCTGATAAGCAGATGATGACACATAATGAGGGTGGGAGGTGGCAAGAATGTAGGAAAGAGGGACTGTATGGGGAAAAGAGGGGTGGTAGGGGTGGGGGGGAGGGAAAAAATAACACAATGAATCAAAAACTATTACCCTATGTAAATGTATGACTACACAAATGGTATGCCTTTACTCCATGTACAGAGAAACAACAGGTATCCCATTTGTTTACAATAAAAATAAATTTAAAAAAAGAATAAGTAATCAATGAAGCCAGAATGTTGATGTGAATATCTAGGAAATGAATATAAAGTCAAAAGAGTGGGGTCTAGAACCAGGTCCAAGGCCCTCCAAAGGCAAAGGACTGAACAGAGGGGTGAGGAAAAACATGAGTGTGGTGTTGTGGGATCTAAGGAAAGAGGGAAGCTATCACCAAAACAGAATGCTGCTGAGATGTGTGTTGAATGTGGATGGGTATGGAATGTGGAGAGTTATTTCTGGATTGAGCTGAGGGGTGAATGGGAAATACAATGATGAGAGAAATGAAAATGCACAAGTATTTTGAGATAATTTCCTAGGAGGGAAGTTGCGAGATTGGTATAGTATTTTAGGTTTTGTGAATGTTAAGGACTAAAGACTTAAGTCCCCCCAAAATTAGCATGATGATGCTCTAACCCCAAATGTGAAGGCATCAGGAGGTAAAGCCCTCAGGGGTGATTAGGTTTAGATGAGCTCTTGAGGGTGGAGCCCCCGTGATAGGATTACTGTCCTTAAAAAAGAGAAGAAAAGGGCATCAGAGTTCCCTCCCTCCACCATGTGAGACACATTGATACAAACCAGAAAGAGGCCCATCACCAAGAACCAAACCTGCAAGCACCTCAGTCTTGGAATTCTCAGCCTCCACAACTGTAAGAAATAAATGTTTAAGCTATCTGGCCTATGGTATTTTGTTAAGGTAGCTCAAGTAGACTGAGACAATGAGCCACTGCATGTTTTTATTATGTTTTATTTTGTTTGGTTTGATTTGGCTTAGTGGGAGGATATGGAAATATATTTTATAGCTAATGGAAATCATACCATCTCAAAAGACATTTTGGTCCATGTTATAGATCAAAAACCTAAGTGTCATAATGAGTGATTAGTCCTACATAATACAGCCAGTAAGTGGTTGAGTCAGGTTCCCAAGGTTAGGTTTGTCTGACTCCCAAGGTTAGGTTTGCTGTACTACATCTCAATAAATACTTATTGAAATCACCCAGAAACCACTCCAGATGCGAGAACTCCCACAAGAGATTTTATTAAGAGGACAGGCAGAATGTCTGCCTGCAGGGTGAGAGAGAGAGAGAGAAGGTGAGAGAGAGAGAGAGAGAGAGAGAGAGAGTGAAAGAGAGAGAGAGAGAGAGAATGGCAGTGGAGCTATTCTTAAGTAGTCGAATTTGGGGGCTAATAACAATGGACAAATGGCTGGCGAGGAGATAACAATCTGGGCTAACAATCTGGATCAATTACTGGCTAGGAAGTCCATGGGCTAACAATCTGGGTTGTAAAGTGGTGTGGGAGAGGGAAAATAATGGCAGCAGCAAAATAGCAGATCTGATGCCAACACTTATTCAAACCAATTTTAAGACAAGACAACATAATTCTAATCTAACTAGGGTTGGGGACAGTCTCCATACATAATGTGATGACAATACTCCACAGAAACAGAATCTGTTCTCACCTGTAGTACACCAGAAATTCTCTCTCGGCTTTAGAATCACGAGTCCATACAGTGACCAGAAAATTTAGAGTTGCCTAGAAATTTAAAACTGCCCAGAACAACCTGGAGTTGAAGAAAGTGGTGAACGAGATGGCATTTTAGAAAAGTTGGAAAGAGGGAATAAAGGCATGATCTTAGCCTTACTTATGGTTATTCCCTTCCTGGAAAGCCACAAAGAAAAAAAAACAAAAAACAAAAAAACGGAGTCACTCAATTATGTATGATCATACTGCTGTAATTCTGATAGCATCATCTCATTCCTAATCCATATGTCCTTCCTCTTATACAGATTTTTAATAGGTTGCACAAGAATGGTTACCAAGCCAGACTCAGAAAGTCAAGGGTTGAATGTTTTCTCTCATATTGGGAAGCTAGATGAAAATAAGTGGGCAGGGGAAATGGTGGGGGGAATCCCATGAAAATAGAAGGGAGATCGGCAGAGCAAAGGAAGGAGATTGAGGGGGAAGGAGGAAGGATAGGAAAAAAGAGGAATGTGGAATGAAATTGACCAAACCAATTCTATGTATATATGAATACGTCACAGTGAATTTTTACCTTTATTAGGGTTTTTTTCACTAATGTGAAAAAAAAAAACTATAAATAAATAGAGGGAGGGCCAGTAGAGTGGAGGAAGGGAAATGAGGAAAGAGGAGGGGAGGAAAAGACAGTACTAGGGACTGAAGTGGAGCAGATTATATTCCATGTTTGTATGATTATGTCAAAATGAGCCCTAATATTATGAATAACTATAAACCCTAATTAAAAAATGATCAAAATTCTCAAAATAATACACTCTCTTTGTTGTGATAATTCCTAACTGCTACTCAAATTTTAATAAGAAATATCCCAAAAAATATCTCACACATCAACTGTCCTTAAGACCCAACACCACTGGATATTTGCTCAGTGCTTTTTGTACTTCTCCAGGGAGTATTTTAAAAAGAAAAAGAACTGAAAGAATTCCATTACATGACTCTCAACCATAGCTACACATTATAATCACCTGAAAGGCTTTAAAAATGCCACTTTTAAAAGCACTGATGCCTGGGTCCTCCCCTCCAGAGAGTTGGATTCAATAGGCCTCAGGTATGGCCTATGCACTGGAATTTTTAAATTTCCCCCTGGTAGTTCAAATGTGTGGCCCTTGTCATCCACATAAGGACTCTCTGGAAGAGACCATTCTGGCAACAGTCAATATTCACCCTGAGGCAGACACCATGCTGGACACCAGAGTGCAGAGACGTAAGATCCCTATCCTAAAGGCAATTTCATTAATAAGTCTGTAAAAGAGATATACCTCAGATGACAGCACCACCAACACTCCTCTCCACTTTAACAGGATGCCATCTGTTCATTGTCAAGTTATTCAGAACAATTGGTCCTTTTTTGTCCTCAGCAGGTACATTTTTCTCCAGGATCTCCAGAGTCACAGCCCTCTACAATACACTGTCATTAAAACCTAACACCTATTGTTGCTTGTGTTCTTGATAATCGCCATTCTAATTGGGGTGAGATGGAATCTTAGGGTAGTTTTGATTTGCATTTCTCTTATTACTAGAGATGTTGAACATTTTTTCATATATCTGTTGATTGCTTGTACATCTTCTTCTGTGAAGTGTCTCTTTGTTTCCTTAGCCCATTTGTTGATTGGGTTATTTGTATTCTTGGTGTAGAGTTTTTTGAGTTCTTTATAGATTCTGGAAATTAGCGCTCTATCTGAGGTATGGTTGGCAAAAATATTCTCCCACTCTGTAGGCTCTCTCTTCACATTGCTGATAGTTTCCTTTGCTGAGAGAAAGCTATTTAGTTTGAATCTATACCAGTTATTGATTCTTGCTTTTATTTCTTGTGCTATGGGAGTCCTGTTAAGGAAGTCTGATCCTAAGCCAACAAGTTGAAGATGTGGACCTACTTTTTCTTCTATAAGATGCAGGGTCTCTGGTCTGATTTCAAGGTCCTTGATCCATTGTGAGTTGACTTTTGTGCAGGCGATTATCAAGAATACAAGCAACAATAGGTGTTGAAGAGGATGTGGGGAAAAAGGTACACTCATACATTGCTGGTGAGACTGCAAATTAGTGCAGCCACTCTGGAAAGTAGTGCGGAGATTCCTTAGAAAATTTGGAATAGACCTACCATTTGACCCAGCTATCCCACTCCTCAGCCTATACCCAAAGGACTTAAAATCAGCGTATTACAGAGATACAGCCACATCAATGTTCATAGCTGCTCAATTCACAATAGCCAGACTATGGAACCAACCTAGATGCCCTTCAATTGATGAATGGATAAAGAAACGGTGGTATATATATACAATGGAATATTACTCAGCTATAAAGAATAATAAAATTATGGCATTTGCAGGCAAATGGATGAAATTGGAGAATATCATGTTAAGTGAGATAAGCCAATCTCAAAAATCCAAAAGACGAATGATCTCACTGATAAGCAGATGATGACACATAATGGGGGTGGGAGGGGGGCAAGAATGGAGGAAGGAGGGACTGTATAGAGGGAAAAGAGAGGTGGGAGGGGTGGCGGGAAGGAAAAAAATAACAGAATGATTCAAACATCATTACTCTATGTAAATGTATGAATATGCAAATGATATGCTGTTACTCCATGTACAAACAGAAACAACATGTATCCCATTTGTTTACAATAAAAATAAATTAAAAAATAAAAAATTAAAAAATAAAGCTATGTTCTGCCACCAAGGGAAATGAAATTTAGCCTCTTAGCCAGTGGGAACATTGTGGAGGAGGGAGGATGGGGAGAAATCGGGAAGGAAGGGAGACAAAGACAGAAAGAGAAGGTGGGAGAAATCTCCAGGCCAGACACACAGATAACCATTTAATTAATTGCTTGCCAGGGATTTTGCTGGGTGTTTGGAATCAGGTCAGGAATATAAACAGTTCTTGGCTTCTCGAAGAAGATATATCTGATTATCTTCTGCCATGTCAAAGCAATTGTTCCGGTTTAAAAAAAAAAAAAAAACTAACAGGATTTCTCCATCACAATTCCCTCTAAAGGTGACTGGTCCCCTTTCCTCCTGGAACCAAGGAGGGAAGCAAGGAACAGCAAAATACCCTGTAGCAGATACTGTTCTGCCATACACTTCTCCCCACCAACCACCACTGTATTTTCTCTCCATTGAACTAGAACATGGATCTTGTGTTTGGGTGGTGTCACGGTTTGGATGTGAAAAAAAAAGCTCAAGTGTGAGACAATGCAAGAAGGTTTAGAGGAGAAATGGTTATGAGAGTCTTAACCCAATCAGTGGATTAATGCCCTGATGGGATTAACTGAGTGGTAACTGAAGGTGAGTAGGGTACAGCTTTAGGAGGTGGGTCATGGGGGCATGCCTTTGAGGGTATATATTATATGTGGCAAGTGGAGTCTTCCCTCTGCTTCCTGATTATCATGTAAGTCTTCCTGCTGCCATACTTCCGCCACGATGTTCTGCCTCATCTAGAGCCCCAAGGAATGGAGCCAGTTGGCTATGGACTAAGACCTCTGCAACCATGAACTCCCAAATAAACTTTTCCCCCTTTAAAATTGTTCTTCTCAGGTCTTTTAGTCACAGCAATGAAAAAGCTGACTAAAACAGGTGGATAGAAAGTTGAACTACCTCCTCAGGCCCAGGAATTGATCCTGATCGGTTTGAAACAGTTTATGATGATACCTTTCCACTTTGCCAGATAAGCTCTTTCACAGTCTCCACTTCAATTAAAGGTGCCATGCGACACCGTTTGGGTCAATAAATTAGAAGGGGAACTTTGAAAGTGGGCTTCAAGGAAGATTTCTCCATAATAGGAAAAAGATTTTGTCCCTTTTCTCCTTTTTCCTGCCTCAAAAGCAGATGTAGTACCTGATTCTGGGGCAGACATCCTGACACCACGAGGCAATAAGCATAAGCAGAAAAGTCACCATGTTGAAACTCGTAGAAAGAGCAAAAGAACCTGGGTCTGCATGAACAGGTTCCATTTCATCCTTAATACCCTCCATCCTACATCAATTCTTCTTCCCAAATCCTGACATTATTAACCACAAGCCCACTACCAAACATGTAGTTAGACTTACCAGAGGCCACAGCCACATAGAGACAAGCCCTGCCACAGACCTTCCCACGGGCTTCCCTTTTGCAGCCCCCCTTTGGAGGCTGGTCCCTACTGATTTCTCAAATGGAACATTAATTTAGCCATTATACAAAAGGGGTTTCTCAAGAAGTCATTCCTTTTCAGATCCTGCAATTCCCCTTGCACATCTTCATCGGCTCCTAACTTATTTAATGTATAATTCCTGTAAGTTCCTTATTTCATAACATTCATAGTGGCTCTGCTCTCCTGACTCAAAATGCTCACCTACTGCATTTCTCCCTACTCTACTTCATGGGCGAAAAGCCCTATTCTCAATTTCTTCCTCAGATCAGGTGATAAGCAGTAAGACTATCCCACCCTATTGCAGTTCATTAACCAGAGTGAACATGTGTCCCCCATTCTAGTTCCAGCTTCCCTCCTGTGATAGTGGCAAGCCTGCTGATTCCCCTACTAGGGGACCAATTAAATAAGCACTTTTCTCAGTGACAAACATTAGCTTTCCTTGGAGACAAATAAGTCTCCATGTAGAAGAAAGAACATTTTCCCAATATCAGTGCTCTGGCTTGCCGTGGAGAAATAATGGACCATCCGTTTTAGCTCAGATACACTGGAGTTCTACTCAGTTTGGCTGAGATCAGGCAGCGGCACAAAATGGTCACACAGCTGTGTCCTGTTTCCAGGTAATGTCCCAGCTCAAGTTGTTATCCTTTTGATCTAGACTCTCTCTCTCTGATGGAAAGGTTGGGGAAGGGGTGTTATTTGGCATTTCCTCCCACCATAGAGTGTGAACTGAGATCTGTGAAAATACTAAAGATTCAGTGATAAATGTAGCTGAAGAACATAAAAGATTTTGTGTTAGTTGGGACCTAAGGTTAGTAGAACCCCTATTGTGGGAAAAATATTTCCTCCTCCTCCAAGTTGAGTATCCGAATACACTCCATCCCCAAGACCACCCAATAAGAGCTATAACGAAAAGGAGAGAAAGAGCATTATCTGAGCCTATTCCAATCCCTTGACTTCAGACAAACTGGAACACAGCCCCTCCTTGCAAGGAAAAGAGAGAGAAAAGTTTTCACAGAAGTTAGAAAAATATCAACCTCATCTTACTACCAATAATTCTAGTCACAGGTTTTTAAGCACCAGAACCCAATGAATCATAACCCATAAGTCATTTTTGGTAAAATAATGAATGTTAGCACAGAAACCTCTTCATGACCATTTTGCTGAGGCAGAGCCAAGAATTGTCATTTAGATCTTTCTCAGTTATCAAAGTTGCCCAAAAATGAGTATACCTTGACCTGCTAGAATTAAAAAAAAAATGTCATCAGTAACACTCTTTAACCATAGTCTTTTCCAAAGGAACAATGATTTCTTAAAAGTTAAGCCGTAAATTTAGATATACTTAAGTACAGGTAACACTTTAACATATGAAAAAGATCATAAAGTTCAGTTGTAAAATTAACTTTTACCCCAGTGAACTTTTTGTAAGATGCTGAAATATTGCCATAAAAGGTCAAATCCTTGGTACTCCAGAGAATAAGATTGCTCAAATAAAGTTCAGGTAGAAATAGGCAAATAAATATGCTTACCTTTTGAGCAGGATGAGACTGGAATGAGTAGAAGTGGATGAAATACAGCTTGGAAAAGCATTTAAATATAACCAATATGAATCTCAGTCAACAAACTCATGTGAAATAAAAAAAAAATTGCTTCTATTTACTTTAAATTGATGTCATTTTTTTTTTTTTTTTTTTGTCCAGCAGAAAACTCAACTTGAGGCCTTCTTGGTGCTAACACACACATTTCCAAGGTTGAGATAGGATTCCCAGGTCTAACTTAACAATAATTTCCAGTGAACTACAGCTCTGGTACTAGTCTCTGCCCAAACAGGTCAGGCCTGTGAGTTGGTCTTCACCGTGTGCCTCACATCTAGCAACTTCTTCAGCTTTCTTACCACAAATGGGGATGTGAGGGTCTGCAAAGACTGGAAACCCAGTACTTGGGACATTGCCTTCAGGTTCACACAACCACCACTCTGTAATCTGGCCACCTCTTTAGGGATGTAGCCACAAGCAACACACCCTGCATACAGTACCCATTGATCTCCTTCTCCTTTCAGTCTTGTGTTGGTGTCTCCAAGCTCCTCCCAGCTTCTCCGGAACACTGCCTCCTCCCTCAAACCCTGCCACCCTTTTATTATAACAAAATCCATTTGTGGCTGATTAAACCCAGAGCCTAAGTCATTATCTAAAAGAGACTCTTCCCCCAGGGAACCTCCAATACTTCAACCTTCACACGCTACTTGCTTTATTTCTGTTACATTTTTTGAAGTCAGATAATTGTGGGTTTTAATTTTTTATTAACATGTATTAGTTACACATATTAATGAAGGACAGTGTGATATTTCAACACATGCATGTAATGTGTTCTCATTCAATCAAGACAATTAGCATTTCCCTTTCTTTTTTTAAATATTTTTTTAGTTGTCCATGGACCTTTATTTGTTGTCAATGAACCTATACTTTGTTTATATGTGGTGCTGAGAATCGAACCCAGTGTCTCACACATGCTCAGCAAGCACTCTAACACTGAGCTACAACCCTCGCCCACCTTTCCCTTTCTTTATCATTTCCTTACTTTTGAACCTTCAACCTTTTCTCTTCTAGATCTTCATGAAATACATGATAGGTTATTGGGAACTACAGTCACCTAAGCTGTAGAACTTATTCTTTCTGTGATTAAGTACCTGTTCATCCATCATTGGGTACCTAGACAGATATTTGTATTCCAAATATCTCTCCCTATAGGTCTCCCTATTCATTTACATAAAATGTAAACTAGCAGAATAATGTCAAATATATGATCAATACTAAACAAAGTTATTGAGTAAGTGTTGAACAGACAACTTAGCCTGAACATCTAGATTTCCTATCCTCTTAAAGAAGATGGTTTACTCATCCAACCCTGCCAGGAGGCAGGTGAAAATGTTTATCTGTCCACTGAATAAGAAAAGCAAAAACGTTGGTTTCCATTTTTCAAGCAGTCTGCGTGTTCTTTTCTTGCCATGTATGTTTTCAGGTTAAATGAGTTTCATGTTCCCCCCGGCTGCCGCGGAACACCCACACTCCATGTTCTGAAGCTAATTCATCCTAGGCCTGATGACCCGCAATGTTCTCCCAATGCAATACAGTGGGAGCAACGTGTAAAACCTGAGAAGAAGAAAAGGACAGGTGGTCACAAGGGGCTCCTGATCGTCGCTGTTTGTATTCTACCTCTGTTATATTTCAATCATTAAAATATATCATGGGGTTTTGGGAACTGTATGAAAACTTTCTTACTCAGAACAGTGAAAACTAGTCAATTAAAAAGGAAAAAATAGATAGGAATTAAATACAATATTGAAATTAACTCATGGGAAAGTAGTTGTTGAGAGAAAAATATCTGTTAAAAATATATCCTCATCAGTTTAGTTTTATCTAGACTAGAAAAGAAAAAAAGTAGAAATCTATTTTACAAAAAAGACAGGTGTCACATCTCTTTATTACTACGTGAGTTTACTTATAATGTATTATCAGACTTGTTGACTCAAGTTATTACTTTCTAATATAGGTTAGCTAAATTTTTGAAACAGATACCCACTCAAAGAGAATGTATTTTAAAATCCAATTGTGTATTACATTTCTTGATAAGTTTTACCGTGTTTGAAATCCATCCTCAAAGGGCATAGAATATTCTGTCCATTTGTATTTTATGTGACAAAAAACAACAGGTTCTCCACTTATTCCTAACTAAAATTGAACTGTCTAAGAATTGCAATAACTGTCAGCCTCTAAAGAGCTTATCTCGTGTTTCGCAGTTTAATTCGATTGTTTTCTGAGACAGCTTTTCCTTTTCAATTTCATAAAGATCATAAATGCTCATATTATCGTTCTTTTGTTCTCTTTCCTCAGAACTTTGTTCAATTTAATTTTTTGTCATAGTGGCCTAAAATGACCCTGTTCTTCCTTCTAACCCAAAATTCAGATGAACTGCAAGTATAGAACTATTTGACATCCTTCAGTGTATAATTACATTGATAAGATAAGAAGCACCTTAATAAGGAAAGCAATGAGTGAATCATTTATAATATTTGCAAGTGATCAAAATCATAAAAGAACAAAGTAGAGTTCATTCTCCAAATGAGTGATTCTTAAATTATGCACCCAGAGCTAGCCTAGTTATTTAAAAAAAAAAATCAAGCACAAAATGACAGAGGGCATTATTTCATCATATCAAATTCCCAGTTACAAGTGCTTTGGCCACAGATAGCCCTCAGGTAAAAAAAAAAATAAACTACTCAATAAAATTTAGAGTAAAGCAAATTTATATAACAATAAATACTTTTTGTTATTAAAACTAAAACAGTGGCTGCGGACGTAGCTCAGTGGTAAAGCCCTTGTCTTGTATGTGTGAAAAGTAGGTCCAGGGTTCAATCCCCAGCATTGCAGGAAAAAAAAAAAAAACCTAAAACAGGGATTATATGGGAAGGATGTCATCCATAATATATCACAATACATTGAAGTCTAATATTGTTATTAGGCACTACAGTAATAAAAAAAAATTTAATTGGGGCATGGGCTGGGGTTGTGGCTCTGTGTACTTGCTTAGCATGTATAAGGCACTGGGTTTGATTCTCAGCATCACATAAAAATACATTTAAAAAAAGAAAAAAATGAATAAAATAAAGGTCTATCAACAACTAAAAAATTTTTTTAACATTTTTAATTGGGGCTTAAAATTTAATTATAGCACAAATGTTAAAAAAAAAAGATACCTACAATCCAATGTTTACTGCAGCACTCTTCACAACAGTGAAGATGTGGAGTCAACCTAAGTGTCCATCAACAGATAAGTGAAAAAAGAAAATGTAGTATATATACATAATAGAATTGTTTGAGGCCATAAGAATGAAATCCTATCATTTGCAGCAAAAATGGATGAAATAGGAGAACAGTAAAGTGAAATAGGCAATCCAAGAAAGATACACTGCATTTTCTCTCTCATATGTGGAAGCTTTAAAAAAAAAAAAAAAAAAAAAAGTTGATCTGAATGTGAAACTGTGATGACTAGAATCTGAGAGATGTGGAGGGGAGGGAGATGGAAGCAGGATGGACACAGAGAAACTCAAAGAGAATAGAGAAATGCAAATCAAAACTACTGTAAGAGTTCATCTCACTCCAGTCAGAATGGCAATTATCAAGAATACAAGCAATAATAAATATTGGCGAGAATGTTGGGGGAAAGGTACACTAACTCACACATTGCTGGTAGGACTCAAATTGGGGCAACCACTATGGAAAGCAGTATAGAGATTCCTCAGAAAACTTGGAATGGAACCACCATTTGACCACTCCTCGATTTATATCCAAAGGACTTAAAAGTCAACATACTACAGTGATGCAGTCACATCAATGTTCATAGCAGCTCAATTCACAATAGATAGATTGTGGAACCAACTGAGATGCCCTTCAGTAGATGAATGGATAAAGAAATTGTGGTATATATACACAATGGAATATTACTCAGCCATAAAGAAGAATGAAATCATGGTATTTATTGGTGAATGAATGGAACTAGAGAATATCATGCTAAGTGAAATAAGCCAGTCCCAAAAAAACCAAAGGTGAAATGTTCTCTCTGATATGCAGATGCTAATTCACCATAGGGGTGGTGGGCAGGGCTAGTGAAAAATAGAGGTACTTTGGATTAGGCAGAGGGGATTGAAGGGAGGGGAGGGGGTAAGGGGGTAGGAAGGATAGTAAAATGAATCAGACATTATTACCCTATGTACATAGATGATTTACATGACCAATGTGATTCCACATCATGTACCACCAGAAGAATGAGAAGTTATACTCCATGTATACATGATGTGTCAAAATGCATTCTACCATCATGCATAACTAATTAGAACAAATTTTTAAAAACTCATCAAGAGAAAGGAAAACCTTTTTAAGGATTCTTTTACCATTAAAAAAGTGTGTCATAAAGAAGGAGATCCAGGTAGTATACCACTGCAACTTCTAGATTCAGACATAGCTATAAATGATTCACTATACACACACACGCACATCACACATAGCACATAAACACACACAGATTAACAATCTCTGAATGGTGAAATAATAATTATTTTTTTATTTTATTCTTTATTCCTTTGCATATTTACAAAATGTATTACAATGTAAAAATGTTTATTACAATAAAAAGTATTATAGTATATTACAATAACTGCATATTACCTTGGTAATAGCATCCTCCTTCTCAATCATAAACACAGAAGTATATTTTAAATCACCTTGATTCTTCAAATGATACCTACCTAATCCAATGTCTACATCTTGAAGTCTTTATTATATTTTCAGGAAAGATACCCTTAAGATTCCTCCAAGTTCACCATAGAGGACTACAGTTTAACAATCTACAGCCAGATTAGGCCCTTTTGAGACCTAA
This sequence comes from Sciurus carolinensis, assembly GCF_902686445.1. Classification (NCBI taxonomy): domain Eukaryota; kingdom Metazoa; phylum Chordata; class Mammalia; order Rodentia; family Sciuridae; genus Sciurus; species Sciurus carolinensis. The sequence goes on from NC_062214.1 coordinate 146,131,656, forward strand.
ACACGTAAGAGACAAAATCCTTCAGAAGTAACTTCAAAATGACATACAAAAAAATCACATACTAAAATTGAAATAGCCTCCGTCTAAACATTCTACCTACAAAATTTTCGGGTTCAAAATTCTCTTTTCAGTAGTAAAGGCAAGTGGTTCTTAGCTGATACAGTAGGCAAGCCCATATTCCATACATTGCCTAACTCAGCTGTGTCCCTAAACAGCAGTCACCTCTGCTCTCCTACTCAGTACTACAGTAAAGACTGCAGGTTAGGGAAGTGCATTACCAGCATTCTTTATCTGTATAATTTCCTTACTTCACAAAGTCAAGTTTTCAAAATTAGTAATAACATAATCTGTAAACTGCTATTTTCTGCTTTTTAAAAATTAATTTTTTGTTCTTTGTCTGAAGCACACAAAACCATCTCCAAGACACCAGATACTATTTCATATGTAATTCCTCTTGTTTCTATCCCTTAAAAAAGCATTTCTCTATTCACAAAGCAAACCTAGATAAAAGACTGAATTCGGTGCAATTGGAATAATTTATCCAATCTAGCTACATAAACACATAAACAATAACAATTCAAATTTTTATGAATATAAACATTTTAAGACTTGACTTTGATTTAAGAAAGATACTATCAGTAGAGCGCTTGTGTGCCCCAGGAAGCAGTTTTGGCCAACACTCAGAACAAAAACAGAGACTGAATCCAGCTGTCTGAAGTAATCAGTTGTTAGCTGCTCAAGATGGGTTTGTGTTTCCATTATAAATTCACAAGTGTAGCTAACATCTAAAATGAAGGAGAGAGCTTTCAATGCTACCACATAAACTGAGTTGACAATAACAAGGAAAAAAGGAAAAGGAAGCTGTATTTGTAAACTGAAAGACCACACACACAAAAGAGAATATATCTCTGCTATTACTCTTTCATAGTGGCAGGAACTAAAGAACCCAGAACCAAACAGTTTGAGAACTCAAGAGTCTCTGGCCTCCCTGGCCTTTGAATGTAGGTGTTTATTACATATCCTATTTAATATGGGGTGAATAAGACTACTAATGCCCTAGGTCATCCAAAGTGCCATCAGTTATCACTTTCATTGTCATCTTAGCTATGAAGTATAAGTGACAATTTCTACTTTGTGGTTCTAAGAGATCTTCAAGCCATAACTCCAAAAGCAATAATTTCCTCCAATCTAATTCTCTTCATCACCCAATGTATTTCAAAATATAATTCAGGCTTTTCGTTTAATTCAAGAAAACTACTTACAGAAATGTATTAGCATACAATGTAAATGCTGCTTTATGAATGCATATTTGCATTAGCTCAGCCTTTCATGAATGTGTTCATATTGTGTTTATCACACTGAATCCATAAAGAGGTTGATTTCATACTTAGGTAAGATCTAGGGTTGTCATCTGGTATAATATGAAATGTGTGCTAAATGACTCAATCTTTCAAAATTGATCCCCCTGCCATGAGGTTTGGAAATTTCCACCATTGAAAGACTGTTGAATCTGAGAACCTCTTTGGAATCCCCTTGGAGGTTATTAAAATTAATGGATAACTAATTCTGATGAAATAGTATCAAACAATAAAAAGTCATTTATAAAAATAATTTCTCATGTAGAATAAGAATATCTAAATTTTTCTGTTTGATTAGATCACGAAACCACAACAGACCATATCTTAGAGGGTTACCACTATGGTTTAAATGTTTGTGTTCCCTCCAAAAATTCATGTTGAAACTTGATTGCTAATGCAACAGTATTAAGAAATGGTGCCTCTAGGAGGTAATTAAGCCATAAGGGCTCTGCCCTCGTGAATGGAATTAATACTTTATAAAAGGCCTGGAGGGAATGAGTTAGCCCTTCCAGGAGAGGCAGAGGTTGCACAGCTGGTTCATAGTCACTTTTCTTCTGACCCTGGATGCTGGCATCCCTACTGATCTGATCTGGTGCTGTTGCCATGTTTTACGGCAAGTTTGATGGTCTTTGAGCATCCTGCCTATCGATCTCTTATAACCTCTTAATGACAAGAGAAAGTCTGGGGTTTGTAATCCAAACTCCCAGTTAGTGATCTCCTCTACAGCTTCCAAGTGAGTTCTCTTCACCCTGTTTACAGCCTTGAAAGTAGCAAGCCAGTCTGCAACCACAGATAGTCTCTGGATCTGGTTCCAAACTTCAAGGAATCCTAAGAGTATCAGTTATGACAGGCTCAGCTCTGAAGGAAATTAAGGGTTAACTCTGCCTTCTTCTGACCGGATAGGACCTCTACTAATTTTCTTCTGCTCTCCTCTCAATTTCTATTGAGTATACCTATATGTTTCTTCCCTCAGCTCCAAACAAGATGCTGGCACCAGGGTCTGATTAAATATCACCAATTCTGAAAGTGAGTTTTTTGGAGGGTCCCTAACCTCAGGATAGGATGAGACAGGCAAAACATTCTCCTTTCTCTGCATGAGGTGGTGAAGAAAAGGCACAAAGCACCCAACACTGATGCTCCATAAACTCTTCCCTCTCACAGAAATTTCTCTCTTCCATCCTACTTGCCTTAGACTTCGCCTTTGGAATTACTCTACATTATTGTCTTCCACCAGGCAAGGTCTATATTCCATCTAGACATAGCCTTTGTTCTCAGGGATTCTGAGCAGAAAATGATTCTGAGAAATAAAAAACAAGCTGTGTATTTTAATGTCTAAAGTTATTGCCATGAATAGATATCTAATATATGACTTCCTTAGCCTATCATTTTTCACTGATCCTATGAGAAATATTTGTCTTATGGCCCCTGTTAAAGATTGCTACCACACTTAAAATCTGAAACCAAAAGCACAAAAATTAATTTAATGTTTAAGTAATGAAGAGCTATGTGAGTCAGAGAGAGTGAAATTCTGATTTTTTTTTTCAACCTAATCTTACAGAGCATTCTTGGGAAATTATTGATTCCAGAGGTGAGAGTGGGTTGAGATCAATATGAAAAGCTGTTTTGTGTTGAATGCAGAGGCAGATATTTAATGTCAGCCTTAGAAGTGTGTTCACTAAGTGAGGCAACTACCCATTATTGATAATTGTCGCTAATTAGACAGGTTTACGATCAGTTCTAACCCTAACACCAACCAAGGTTATATAATTGTCTGTTTTCCTTAGGAGTTTGGAGACTTTTATTTTTCACTCTCAATCTCCATTTTGGTCCTCTTGCAACCAATACTGCAGGAAAAATCATCGGGATTGCCTGAATTGTCACCATCCTCTTGGAAGTTAACCTTCATATGAAGAGGCTTTGAGTGTTTTCAGTTTGAGTGTTCCTCAGCATGATTTTAACCTCTATTAATTTTTTAATCATCTTTCATAATAATGGTATACAGAAGCATTTAAGACTGTATAACAAACATGACACATCTGTGAAGAAAACAAAAATAGTTAAAGTGTTATAAAGAAAGACTCTGGAACCATGACCTAAGATTTCCCAGACTGGATCAATAAAATGTGTATCGGGCTGGGGAGATAGCTCAGTCAGTAGAGTGCTTGCCTTGTAAGCACGAGGCCCTGAGTTCAATCCCCAGCACCGCGTAAAAATAAAATAAAAAATAAAATAAAATGTGTCTCTACAACTCCTGCAGTCTATCTTAGATATTCAGATTGCTTTCTATTTTTACTTAAATATAGATTATTTCACTATCATCACCTCTGATCTTAATCCAGGTTAAAAAATAGGCTTAGCAATGATAAAGATTTCCTCCTAGCTGGTCCAAATTCAAGACTATTATTCTATCTGTAGTAATCTGGAATAATTTAAATGTTTACTCTGATATATTCTTTAAAAATTTAGGGACAAAATTCAAAACCATCTGGGTTGTTCAGTTTTTATTAATGTGATTACTATCCCCCCAAAGCATCTCCTATTAGTTGCTATTCCAAATATTTTTTTCCTTTAAGATTTTTAAGAAGATATAATATATTGAAAGTATAAGAGAGTCATCCAATGGAAATAGTCTAATAGCCACATAAAATGATTAACCAAATAGCCAAGTCTTAGGTTGGCATCAAAAAACCTGATTCCACACAGAAAAAAAAAAAAAAACAGTAGCTGATGAGAGATTTATATCATTTCTTTAAATTGTCTTCACTAGCAATAGATTGGGAGAGCTAAGTTATGGAGTTATTGCAATAATCATCCCTAAACTAATGCACACTATTATTGTAGTAAGAGAACTATAATAAACTAAGTTAGAGATGTATACCTTTAAACCAGTAAAGAAGAAATATACTACAGAACTTATCAGATGAATGTAACAGTGGACATGCAAATGATTGGGCTGCTTCCACCCTTTGGCAATTTACATCATACTTAGCAAGAAAGGAGAAACAATTTGGAAAGCTCAAGTTACCAAATATTCAAAAGGCAGTGTAACTGACATCCTGAGACTACTACCCGCCCTGTAGCCATAAACTATGCAAACTCAAAATGGTTACCCTCACCTCAGATGTGAACAGAGGAAAGAGATAGCCCTACTGGTTGAGAGAATAAAGCTCTCTTCAAAGGCATCTGGGCTTGGCTCCAGACATAGCAAATACCAGGAATAAATGGAATGAATCAATGAGGTCAGTGAGTACTTTGTTTTTTGTGGGTGTATATATATATATATATATATGTGTGTGTGTGTGTGTGTGTGTGTGTGTGTGTGTGTGTGTGTGTGTGTTGCTGTAATTAGTTAGATAATTAGTTAGAAAGATGTTTATTTTGACTCATGGTTCTGGTCCAAGGTCAAGGGGTTGCATCTGGTGATGGCCTTGCTTGCAGAGTCCTGAGGCAACATATAGTGCCAAAGAGATCTAGCCAAACTGGCTTTTATAACATATCCACTCTCAGGACCGCCTATTCATCCATTAATTCACTAACTGTACAAGTAGACTAATCCATTCATAGGAGCAAAGACCTGATCTTTGAGTATTTTTAATACATCCTAACAAATAGTCTATGGAAACATTTTGGCCCTGTCTCAGAAATACCACTCCACTATTCATATCTGCATGGATCAGTTTCCTGCTCTCCAAACTCTTCTCCACACATGGCATCATTTAAGTAGAAGCTTAAAAAAATCTGCAAGTAAGATTTCAAATCATTCTGCTTAGACCATTGACTTAATTTTAGTCTAAAAATGCAATGTTTACAGCCTGTTTTTCTAGGCACCTATGTTCATCTCAGTGACCATGGAAGGGAAAAGTTCTTTAGGTAATAAGTAGAAGAACTTGATGGATAATCCCTGGGATGCATAGATTAATACTTTGAAACACCTTCCCTAACACACAAACTTCAACTAGGAATGAAGTCATTGGGCTTCACTTTCCATTTCCAATGCCATACTCAAATGCCTCTGTTTGAGGAAAATGACAAAGAACCAGAAGAGTTCTTACCCAAGCAGCTCTATAAGACAGCCACTGGGGCAGATCAACATAACTGAGAAAAAAATATGGCATCTAGGAGCAGAGTCAGTGACCGCAGACTGAAGATTGGGTCTTGCCATAGGATTAGATAAAATGAATTTGGTTACCAAACTAGGAACTGACATTTGGAGGTTCATCAGTCGCACTCCCTTTCAGTTTCCAAAGTATAGTCAAAAATGTGGGCAGGGGTGTCAAGGTGATGTTTTGCAATATCCTTCTTAACTTTTGTGAAGCTGATGTTAATGGTTGTACTCAATAAAATTGAGTTCTTGGTTTATTTAGCAAAGGGTACAAAAACTAAGCTGAGGCAAGATGATAAAGAAGGAACTCAACCACAACTTCTCAAACTCACCAAAGTTCCAAAATTGGGAGACAGAGCTCTATGTCCCTCAGTATCCAATATGAGATTAATTCATCTTCAGTAGACTGAATGTGTCCCTCTAAAATTCCCATGTGGAAGCCTAATCCCCAGTGTGATGGCATTTAGAGAAAGGGGTCTTTGGGAACTGATTAGATTACAAGGGTAGAGCTCTGTGATAAAAGAGACCCCAGAGAGCTCCCTTGCCCCTTCTGCCACATGAGTATACAGTAAGAACACAGTTGTCTGTGAACCAGTAATTTGGCCATCACCATACATCGAATCTGCCAGTACCTTGATCTTGGACTTCCCAGCTTCCATACAGTTATAAATTAAGAACTTGTTATTATACAGTCACATAGTTTATGATATTTTGTTATAGAAGGCCAAATGGACTAAGACAGTCATAATCTAAGGATGATCAAAATGTAACTCATAGTCAGGCATGGAAAGTAAATAGGAAAGGTTTATGAGAGCAGTAGACCCTTGGAAATGGGAGACCATGTCATTTTTGGAACTCTTCATAAAGAGATAGTAAGAACCCCTTTAGCAAAACTTAACGCAGCAGTATTTATAAACTGGACCAAGCCAAGAGTTGTTGGTGAAGAGCTAACTTTTACAAAGGGGAAAAGGGTACAGAAAGAGAACTTTCTGCCAAATTTTAAGATTCATTGGCCCCAGGCCTCCAAATAACTTACCTCAGATAAGAAGACACATTCTCTCTGCCACACTCTTACCTGTGTGTGGTGTATAATATATTGCTTCCACCTGAATTGAAAGTCTCCCTATATGGTTCCAGATATGCTTGATCAGCTATCAGCAAATCTATTTCTTACACAGCATATTACTCTTCTCTTCCCTGATGTGGAGGTGCTTCAGGGTCTTCATAGACAAGACACTAATACCCACAGCAAGCAATAACAAGAATGTGTCTTCACCCCTTAAAGACTTTAATATTAACAAGCTGCCTTTCTTCTCAAATGTTTTATAAGGTACATTTTTTCCCCATAACAATCAAAGAGAAAGTAAGCAGCTTGCTGAAGTCATATTTTTTTTTTAAATTCAGCAAACACTGAGCACCTACTTTTTTAAGCCCAGCATTTTTAGGAAACATCTTTTAAAAACAGCATAAATCTAAAAATCAGATGGTACTTAGCGCTAAAGTCTTCCAGAATTTTGTTGTTTTTGAAGCTGGAAGAGCTGGAGAATGTTAGGAACAGATGGTCTCAAAAGGATATCCGAAACAAGGTGCCCGGAGAATAAGAATATGATTGCTCTTACTATCTCTTGCCTAAAACATCTCAGTAAATTCCAGATTGGTGCCTCTACCTCCTATCCATTATTTCCTCTCAAATCTATTCTTCTCATGTTATCAGAGTCATCTTTCTAAAAACCAAGTCTTAGTATTTTACTTCTCCTTTTACCAGTAATCTTACATAACTTCCCAATTTCTTATCATGGGCTCCCAAGCCTTTTCTAATCTGACTCTGATCCATATTTTCAATCTCATCCCCCTTTTTTCCAGAGGCTGAAATATCTCCTCCACGCTATAAACTAGAAGTCTGAGAAATGCTATTAATTTTATTATAACTTCATATTGTCTATAGCAACTATAACAATAATATGGTAACTCATTCCTAGACCAGTCTTGCCAAAACCCCAAAAAACCAATGGCTGGACTCTGATTCAAAATTATAGCCTTAATTTAGGAACAGTGGGATTTTTAAGAAAGCTATTTAGAATGTTATTTGTGCTGCAATAAAGGAGATTTGAGCCAGTATTTTAATGAACATCACAAAATCTGCTGAGAATAAGCAGTGACCAAAAACCCTACCTAACCTACTACTACTCTGGGTTGTGGTAATGCAATGATTCAAAATGACCCCGGGGTCTTGTGCAGTCATTGCTCTCTATTTGCCAAGATAGCTATAAACAAAGTTGCAAAATAGGCAGCCTGGCTTAAGCTTAGAAAAAGGAGGTGAAAATGCTCCTTTCCTTTCTAGCATGCCCACCTCTGGCCTGGACCCTCTTTCTGCTTCTGTGCCAGACTTTCTGCATCATGCACCCGACATAATAGTTCACCTTCTCTCTTTAGCTGACTAGTGTAAATCACAGTCCCTCAATGCCCTGCTCCCAACTTGATTGGACTTTTGGTCTCAGACTTTTCCCTGTGGGTCATGCCTTTTGCTTTGGAATACCATCCGACTACAGGTGAAATATCCTCTCCTATCCCTTGATATTGGCCTTGCTTTGGACAATGAATGTTAGTGGATGTGACATGAGCAGAGACATTAAATGTGCCTTCACACTATGGCTTGTGTTTTTGTGCTCCTGTAATTTGTCATGAGAAAAATAATACAGGTAGCTGCCGGTTCGAGGAGAATGAGAAAATGGAGGTAAGCAGACATAAACACAACTGACCTCAGTCAAACCCAGCAGAGCCTCAGCTTATACACAGCACCATGAACAAAAATAAATAAATCTTTGTCTTTGTAAGACACTGAGTCTTTGAGATGGTTTGTTATACTGAATTATTAGCAATAACTGAATGTGTAATACATTAATAAATTAATTTTATTAAAGCAATAAGTCAATACTACCCTCTATATGCCGTTTTTTTTAATCTGTAAAATGGAAGAACAGCCTAACTCAATGGTTATAAAAAGAAATAAATGAGATAACAATTGTGAAGCCCTGAGGCAAGAAATTGCTCAAAGCAAAACACAATAATATAATTTTAAGGTTGTGGTCATTTTTTTAAGACATTATTTTCTTTTTTGGAACAGTTTTAGGTTTACAGCAAAATTGATAGAAAGATACAGATATAAGTAATATGTCCTCTTCCTCCCATAAATGCATAGCCTCCTCGATATCAACCTTCCCCTTAAGAATGGCATATTTGTTACAACTGATGAGGCTAACTTGGCACCTCACTATTGCCTAAAGTCCATCCTTTATGATAGGGTTCTCTCTTGGTGTTACGAAGTCTATGGGTTTGAGCAAATATACAATAACTATCTCCACAGTATCAAGAAAGTTGTGTTTTTGTTTTGTTTTGTTTTTACTATGCTAAAAATGCTCTGTGCTCCACTTATTTGTCTCTTCCTCCCCCTACCCCAAAACTCCACAGATCTTTTACTATCTCCATAGTTTTACCTTTTCCAGAATGTCATATAGATGAGGTCATATATTATGCAACCTTTTCAGATTAGCTTCTTCCACTTAGTAATATGCACTTGTTTCCTCCATGCCTTTCAAGACTGATAGCTATTTTCTTTTTAGCACTGACTAATATTCCATAGCCTGGATGTTCCTCAGATCCTCAGTTTATTCATTTACCTATTGAAAAACATCTTGGTTACTTCCAAGTTTTGGCAATTATGAATATAACTCTATTAACATCATGTATAGATTTTTGTGAGGATATAAGTCTTCAACTCTTTTGAATAAATACCAAGAGGCATGACTGCTGGTTCATATGGTAAGAATATGTTTAGCTTCATAAGAAAATCCCAAACTGTCTTCTAAAATAGATGTACTATTTCGCATCCCCAGGAGCAACCAAAGAGAGCTACTGTTGCTCCACATCTTCACCAGCATGCATTTGGTATTGTCAGTGTTCTGAATTGTGGGCATTCTAATGAATATGTAGTAATATCTCATTGTTATTTTTTTCCTAATGACATATGATGTGGAGTATTCTTTAATATGCATATTTGCCATCTGTATATCTTTGGTGAAGTGGCTTGGGTCTTTGGCCCAATGTTTAAATGTAATATTTGTTTTCTTATTATTGAGCTCTAAGAGTTCTTTTTGTATTTTGGATTTATCAAGTATATCTTTGCAAATATTTTCTCCAAACCTGTGGTTTGTCTTTTCATTTTTTGACAGTATGTTTCACAGAACAGAAATTTTTAATTTTAATTAAATTCAGTTCATAAATTCTTTCTTTTATAGATCATGTGTTTGATGCCATATCTAAAAGTCATTGCCAAAACAAGGTCATCTAAATTTTCTTCTGTTACCTTCTAGAAGTTTTGTAGTTTTGTGTTTTACATTTAGGTCTGTTAAATGTAACAGTTAATTTTTGTGGAGGATGTAAAATAGATCCCTTTTTGCATATGAATATCCAGTAGTCATTATTTAATTGTTTTACTTCCCAACCTTATTTGTGTTTTCAGATATTTTCCCAAAATAGTATGGACTTTCTAAGTACAGCTCCTAACTGAGAGACTTCTAGGTACTCTCTGCCCACTAATAAGCCACTATGCAGTGGTGCCTATTTGGGAAGGCCTGAAAGGGTAGAAAATTTATAAATGAATGGCTCAAAAGAAAGGAAACACAAGATCATTACCTTAGAGAATTTAGGAAGCAAAATACACCTGGGAGAAAATTCAGGCCAGATAGTCTCCAATAAGATTAGTAAGTAGTTTGACCAATATCTCAGAAACTAGTTGGGTTCCTTTTTAACCCTGCCCTAACTTAAAATGACCAAAATAAGCTTTAATACAGTCTTCCTAGCATTATGAATTGTCTTCCAACAAAACGTCTGATTTGAACTGCAACTCTTCAAAGTAGACCTTTGATTACTGTATCCTAGGAACTTATAAGGACTTAGAATTATCACTATTCTTCCAGGTTCCTCCCTAAAAAAATCTATTTATTTTATTAAATTCTGACTAAATATAACTGTCAAAGCCATAATGATTCCAAAATAGAGTTACCATATGATCTAGCAATCCTATTACTGGGCATATATCCAAAGGAAATGAAATCATTATTTCAAAGAGATACCTGCATTCCCATGTTTATTACAGCACTATTTGCAAAGCCAAGATATGGAACCAACCAAGGTCACCATCAACAGATGAATGGATAAGGAAAACATGATAAACACACACGATGGAATATTATTAATTCATAAAATTAGAATGAAATCCTGTCATTTATAAATGGAGGAACTGAAGGCCACTATGTTAAGTGAAATGAATCAGACACAAAAAAACAAATATCACATGTTCTTAATCATTTATGGAAACTGAAATGTTGATCTCATAGGACAGAATAAAGACATAATCACTAGAGACTGGAAAGGGAAGTGGGGAGGAATAGAAACAAGTTACTTAAGGGGTACTAAACAGGAGAAATTAGTTCTGGTTTTCTGTAGCACAATAAACTACTGGTATAGTTTACTATGATATATTTCAAAATAACTAGAAGAGTACAAAATTTCCAATCTATAAAAGTGATTCATGTTTGAGGAGATGGAAGTGCTTATTACCCTGATTTCATCATATTGTATACATGTATCAAATTATCACACCATATCCAATAATGATGTACAAATATTATGTTTCAATTAAAAACCTAAAAAGTAAAATAGGACAGAAAAAGAATGGATTTCTAATTAATTAAGAAGCACTGTGGCAAATGAAAATTGAAGAAAGATTTGAGAAGAAGTTTCAAAAGGCCCTGCAAATCACAACAAATATTCATCCCCTTATTTTATCTGTTGACCAAGCCAATCACTTTGGCTAAATCAAGACAAAAATGTGGAATGATTTAAACTGGTTTCTGAAGAACCTGAAAAGTTCTATTTCCTTTTATTAGAAAAAATGGTAGGTCAAATGTAAAGCAGTTTTCATCACTCCTTGGGCCTCAGTGTTCTGTCTCCTGCTCACAGGTATATCTACTCTGAAGGAATCTAATGTTTTTCTACAAGAAAAAAGAATGATGTGTATTAGTCATCTGTTAAGTACAATGCTAGAGGCTCACAACATCATGAAGAAAGTACAGGACCAGCTTCACGGCATGTGAAAAGTGCAGTCAGAGCACTGCATTCAGAAGTACGCTGTGCTTAGTAGAAAGGTCTACCTTAGAAATCTTGGAATTCTTAATAATTTTGTTATCTTTGAGTGTCTGTTTTGTAAATGAATTTAAATGGGACAGTTAAGCATGCATATAAACAGAGTAGAAAACTTTACATGCCCACTGTCACTTGCACCCACCATTTGCATAAAGCCTTCATGGCTTCCATAACATGCTTCTTTCACTTTGAGTCCCCCTAAAATCCAATCACAGTGAGTCCATCATAAATTTGTGCTCACGCTCCATACAACACATCTATAACCAGTGAGTGGTATTACAGGAATCGGAAGATTCACGTTTTCCTTTTGAACCAGGACTTGCTTAGAACACAGAAAGGAGGTAACCATGTTCTAGAAAACACAAAGAGCCAGGGAACCCTATTATATTCTTTTAACTCATTTTACTTCCAACACCACTAGCCCTGAATATGATGGCTTTAGAAAAAAAAAGGGAAAGATAAGAAAATATAGTTTCCTTTTCATTTCAATCCTTCCTTAGTCATCAGTAAGTTGATGAGAGTTTTAGGGAGAATATGCACATATAAAGAAGTAAAATAAAAAGTTTTGTGTAGTTCACACTGTTCTGTACAGCATGAAATATATTATGCATGTGTGAAACATGAAATTCCACTGATTCCACATGAGTTAAATGTACTTATATTTGCATTTACAATTATATATTGCAACTATATATTGGCATTAGACAATACAATGATAAATGGTAAATTCATGCAAATATTGCAGGTAGGTAAAGGTCCAAAGGAAAGGATAAGGTTGAGACTGAATCTGTTGCTTCAACTCCTGCCTACATAGTATTGTATGTTGAATTAAGACCCAACTCACGTACTACAAATTACTGTAAAGTTGGGAAAACTATTTTAGGAAACTAATTCTAGCATTCTTTTCATTAATCTGTGATCTAGTTTCTCAGCTTAACATGTCCATGAACTTGCAATTGTCAATTCAAATATAAGTTCATCGTGCCCAGTTGTCAAATAAGACTTTCAATTCTCTCAAACCCTCTTTTTTCTAAATCCCACATTCTAAGTTGCATACATTAAGTCATGTAAAATTATTAATTTTTATACTGTCATTATTATCAATCAGATGAACCAAGGAATTACGCTACTGTGAATGCAATCCCAATTCTTCTAATGACTTTTACCCTCTTTTTACCTAGTATTCCACAGCATACTATTCCCCATAGGACCTTGGCCTCCTCTAGCTTCAGCAGATGTTTTTCTGGATTCACAGTAACAACTTCTAGGCCTTCTCTCCCACCTTTCCCAGTCACATTTGCAAAGTCTGAGTCAGCAACCACATAAACTAAGAGTAAGAGGAACATAATTATTCTGCCACCAATAAATGGTCAATGAGAAAGCTATCTTCTTACCGTACCTACAGGAAAAATTGAGTTTCTAAAACCATAAAATAAAATTAGGACAAACAACCTTCTTTTTTACCTTCTGGAAGAGGAGTCACCACACACACACACACACACACACACACACACACACTTAAATATAAATTTGTATATCAAATAAATTTATATATAAACTCATTTGCTTTACCCCCTAGAATTATGAAATTGCTGCCACAGCTAGAAATGTGAAATATTTGTGTCAAAAATTTTATCACAGCAACTCTTCCTTTGAGATTTTCAGGGATGGAATATATTTTGTAGATATTTCCAGATACAGACATAAATACTACTGTCAAGAAAACTTCCTCTAAGAATGATACGGCAGAGATGTTACTGTCAGAAAAACAATGATTTCTTCAATGATAATAATCTCTGTAACATAGTCTTTAGAGCATAGGAATAACACTACATAAATATCCTTATCCAAACAACTTGAGAAGACATGCATAAACATAAACTGTATTTATAGATTTAAAATTATACTACATCAAGTCCTGAAAATATTCTTTTTGCTCTTTTAAATCCATGGAGTCTCATTGCTAACCATAGAGAGAATAAAAAGAAAAATGGAGGACACAGAGATATACAATCATGGGCTTTCTTTCAGACCAAACATAAATGTACTATATCATCACAAGGTATTTTTAAGTAGGCAGAGAAATTGTAATTCTACTTACACCAAAAATTTGTTCATCTGGTCTCCATAGCTTAAGAGTTAGAAAAAAATTCCCACATGGAAATAAATAGTAAAAATGATGGTTAATTTGGGGCATTATTATAGTTTGAATATGAGGATTTTGTTAATGCAAGAATATTCAGAGGTAAAATATTCTGAGTAGAATGGACTGACCGTGAGGTAACTGTAAGCTGGTGAGGTGTACCTAGAGGAAGCAGGCCACTGGGGGCATACTCTGGGAGGTTGCATCTTCTCTGCAGCCCCCTCCCTCTTTCTGCTCCCTGATCCTGCCATGAGCTGAGCAGATTTCCTCCACTAGGCCCTTCACACATGATGTGCTGCCTCATTTAGTGTCTAGAGCAATGGAGTCAGCCATCTATGAACTGAAACCTCTGAAACTGTGAGTCCCAAACAAACTTTTCATTCTCCAGATTGTTCTTGTCAGGTATTTTGGTCACAGCCATGAAAAGCTGACTAAAACAGGTATTAACGTGACTGTATTAAGGACTTCCTAGAGAACTGGAAAAGCATTATTTGGGGGGAATATCAGAATACTGCAGAAATAATAAAAGAACATTGCCACTTCTATCTTGCTCTGTTTGTAATTACTGATGATGAAAAGGTGCCAGTCTCCATATCATGTCACTCAAGAAGTCCCATTAAGGAGTTCAAGTGAAGCCAGGCGTGGTGGCACATGCCTGTAATCCCAGCAGCTTGGGAGGCTGAGGCAGGAGGATCTCAAGTTCAAAGCCAGCCTCAGCAAAATCGATGTGCTAAGCAAATCAGTGAGACCCTGTCTCTAAATAAAATACAAAATAGGGCTGGGGATGTGGCTCAGTGGCCAAGTACCCTTGAGTTCAATCCCTGGTACCCAAAAATAAAGAAGTTCAAGAGAGGAGAAATTAAGGCCTAAAACCATGATCCAGAACCAGCTTTCCAGTCACATGAAGAAGCAACCACTTTGGAAGCAAATCCCCAGCCTCCATCAAGCATTTGGATGACTGTAACCCTGGCTTACATCTTAACTGCAACTGAGACACCAAGCTAGAATTACCCAGGTAAACTGCTTCTGGTTTCTGACCCACAGGAACTTTAATAAGTGAACATTATTTAAAGTGATGAAGTTTTGAAGTGATTTGTTATACAGCAATAGATAACTAATACACTGACCTTCTAAGTCTGATAGGTGAAGGTTCTAACACAAGACATCTATGTCATGGTAAGGTCTGAAGTAATATACCTTTTGCTTTCCAAGTTAATAAACTAGTTTATCAGGTCACTACAAGGCGGTGAGTCTCTAGATCAATAATGCCAACTAGATATCAAACTCACAATAGCATTACTCTTAACCAAAAATAACAATTTTTTAAGTTAAAATCTTAACTTATAATGGGAAGTAGGCCAGACATTGCTTAGAATGTTAAGTACATTCATGAAATTGAGTTTAAATTCAATGGTTATTTTTTAAAGATAAAATCAGAAGGATCACTGGATAGTCTTATAGAATATGTCCACAAAGCTGTAAGAGCTGCAAATAAAATCTTTTCTCATTGTAGAGGTCTTTCACCCTCTTTCGTTAGATTAATTCCCAAGTTTTTTTTTTTTTTTGAGGCTACTGTGTATGGAGTGGTTTTCCTAATTTCTCTTTCAGAGGAATCATCACTTAAGAATAAAAATGTATTAGACTTACACGTATTGATTTTATATCCTGCTACTTTGCTGAATTCATTTATTAGTTCTAGAAGTTTTCTAGTGGAGTTTTTTGGATCTTCTAAATATAGGATCATGTCATCAGCAAATAGTGACAGCTTTAGTTCTTCTTTTCCTATTTGTATCCCTTTAATTTCTTTGGTCTGTCTAATTGCTCTGGCAAGTGTTTCAAGGACAATGTTGAATAGAAGTGGTGAAAGATGGCATCCTTGTCTTGTTCCAGTTTTTAGAGGAAATGCTTTCAGTTTTTCTTCATTAAGAATGATGTTGGCTGTGGGCTTAGCATAGATGCCTTTACAATGTTGACGTACATTCCTACTATTCCTATTTTTTCTAGTTTTTATGCATGAAGGGTTGCTGTATTTTATCAAATGCTTTCTCAGCATCAATTGAAATAATTATGTGATTCTTAACTTTAAGTCTATTGATGTGATGAATTACATTTATTGATTTCCGGATGTTGAACCAACCTTGCATCCCTGGGATAAACCCCACTTGATCATGGTGCACTATCTTTTTAATATATTTTTGTATGCGATTTGCCAGTATTTTGTTAAGGATTTTTGCATCTATGTTCATCAGAGATATTGGTCTAAAGTTTTCTTTCTTTGATGTGTCTTTGTCTACTTTTGGTATCAGAATGATATTAGCCTTGTAGAATGAATTTGAAAAGGTTTCCTCCTTTTCTATTTCCTGGAATACTTTGAGGAGTATTGGTATTAGTTCTTCTTTAAAGGTCTTGTAGAATTCAGCTGAGAATCCATCTGGTCCTGGGCTTTTCTTGGTTGGTAGGCTTTTGATGGCTTCTTCTATTTCAGTGCTTGAAATTGATCTATTTAGATTGTGTATGTCTTCCTGATTCAGTTTGGGAGGATCATATGTCTCTAAAAATTTGTCAATATCTTCGATATTTTCTATTTTGTTGGAATATAGATTTTCAAAGTAGCTTCTAATTATGTTATGTATTTCAATGGTGTCTGTCGTAATCTTTCCTTTTTCATCACGAATTCTAGTAATTTGAGTTTTTTCTCTCCTCTTTGTTAGTGTGGCTAGGGGTTTATCGATTTTGTTTAATTTTCAAAGAACCAACTTTTTGTTTTGTCAATTTTTTGAATTGTTTCTCTTGTTTCAATTTCATTGATTTCAGCTCTGATTTTAATTATTTCCTGTCTTCTACTATTTTTGTGTTGATCTGTTCTTCTTTTTCTAGGGCTTTGAGGTGTGATGTTAGGTCATTTAGTTGTTGACTTTATTTTTTTAATGTATGAGCTCAATGCAATGAACTTTCCTCTTAGTACTGTTTTCATAGTGTCCCAGAGGTTTTGATATGTTGTGTCATTGCTCTCATTTACTTCTAAGAATTTTTTTTATTTTTTCCCTGATGACTTCTGTTATCATTGCATCATTCAGTAGCATATTATTTAGTCTCCAGGTATATGAGCAGTTTTTGTTTGTTATTTTATCATTCATTTCTAATTGCATTCCACTATGGTCTGATAAGATACAGGGTAGGATCTCTATTTTTTTTGTATTTACTAATGGCTTTTTTGTGGCATAGCATATGGTCTATTTTGGAGAAGGATCCATGAGCTGCTGAGAAGAAAGTATATTCACTCGATGATGGATGAAATACTCTATAAATATCCATTAAGTCTATATCATTGATTGTATTATTCAGTCCTATGATTTCTTTGTTCAGTTTTTGTTTGGAGGATCTATCCAGTGGTGAGAGTGGTGTGTTAAAGTCCCCCACTATTAATGTGTTTTGGTCTATTTGATTCTTAAAATTGAGAAGCATTTGTTTGATATACATAGATGCTCCATTGTTTGCAGCATAAATATTTAAAAGTGTTATATCTTGCTGTTTTATGCTTCCCTTAAGCAGTATGAAATGACCTTCTTTTTCCCTTCTGACTAACTTAGGTTTGAAGTCCACTTTATCTGATATGAGGATGGAGACCCCTGATTTTTTACTCAGTCCATGTGCATATGTTTTTCCCCATCCTTTCACCTTTAGTCTGTGGATGTCTTTTTCTATGAGATGAGTCTCTTGAATGCAGTATATTGTTGGGTCTTTCTTTTTAATCCAATCTGCTAGTCTATGTCTTTTGATTATTGAATTTAGGCCATTGACATTCAAGGTTATTATTGAGATATGATTTGTATTCCTGCTTATTTTGGAATAAAATACTTGGGAATTAATCTAACAAAAGAGGTGAAAGACCTCTACAATGAAAACTACAGAACATTAAAGAAAGAAATTAAAGAAAACCTTAGAAGATGGAAAGATCTCCCATGTTCTTGGATAGGCAGAATTAACATTGTCAAAATGGCCATTCTACCAAAGGCACTATACAGATTCAATGCAATTCCAATTAAAATCCCAATGACATTCCTCATAGAAATAGAGAAAACAATCATGAACTTCACCTGGAAGAACAAGAGACCTCGAATAGCCAAAACAATCATGAATAGAAAAAGTGAAACAGGAGGTATCACAGTACCAGACATTAAACTATACTACAGAACAATAGTAACAAAAACAGCATGGTATTGGCACCAAAATAGACAGGCAGACCAATGGTACAGAATAGAAGACACAGAGACAAAACCACATAAATACAGTCACCTCATACTAGACAAAGGAGCCAAAAACATACAATGGAGAAAATATAGCCTGTTCAACAAATGGTGCTGGCAAAACTGGAAATCCATATGCAGTAAAATGAAATTAAACCTGTACCTCTCACCCTGCACAAAACTCAACTCAAAATGGATCAAAGACGTAGGAATTAGACCAGAGACCCTGCACCTAATAGAAGACAAAGTAGGCCCGAATCTTCATCATGTTGGCTTAGGATCAGACTTCCTTAACAAGACTCCCAAAGCACAAGAAATCAAAGCAAGAATCAATAAATGGGATGGACTCAAACTAAAAGCTTTTTCTCAGCAAAGGATACAATCAAGAATGTGAAGAGAGAGCCTACAGAGTGGGAGAAAATCTTTTCCACATGCACTTCAGATAGAGCACTTATCTCCAAAATTTATAAAGAACTTACAAAACTTTATACCAAAAATACAAAGAACCCAATCAATAATAAATGGGCTAAGGAACTGGACAGACACTTTACAGAAGAAGACACACAGGCAATTAATAAATATATGAAAAAGTGTTCAACATCTCTAGTAATTAGAGAAATGCAAATTAAAACAACTCTAAGATTTCATCTTACTCCAATTAGAATGACTTTTATCAAGAAAACAAACAATAATAGATGTTGGCGTGGATGTGGAGAAAAAGGCACACTTTTACATTGCTGGTAGAGTCACAAATTGGTGCAGCCACTCTGGAAAGCAGTATGGAGAATCCTAAGAAAACTTGGAATGGACCCACCTTTTGATCCAGTTATCCCACTCTTCGGTTTATACAGAAAGGACCTAAAATCAGCAAACTACAATAACACAGTCACATCAATGTTTATAGCTCAGTTCACAATAGCAAGATTGTGGAACCAACCTAGATGCCCTTCAACAGATGAATGGATAAAGAAACTCTGGTATATATACACAATGGAATACTATTGAGCCATAAATAAGAATAATATTATGGCATTTGCAAATAAATGAATGGAATTGGAGAATATCATGCTAAGTGAAATAAGCCAAGCCCAAAAAACCAAAGGTCGAATGTTTTCCCTGATAAGTGGAGGATGATATATAATGGGGGTGGAATGAGGAATGAGAGAATAATGGGGGAACTTTAGAATATGTAGAAGAAAATGAGAGGGAGGGGCATATGAAAAATGGTGGAATGAGACAGACATCATTACCCTATGTACATGTATGATTACACCAATTGTATGAATCTACATTGTGTACAACCATAGAAATGAAATTATGTATCCCATTTGTGTACAATGAATCAAAATGCAGTAAAAAAAAAAAATCTTTTCTTCAGTGTAGGAATATTTCTGTCAAAATAACTAGTCATGAGAATCAGAGCACCCTCTTCCTAGGCCATCAGAGATATATTGACAAATTGCCACCTGACTTCCCTGTTCTAATAATCATGATGCTGTGTAGTTTCTTTTGTGTTGGGCTAGCTCATTCTTGGGGTAAGGGCGCAGAGTCAAGACCCAGACTCTGGAAGTTGGGGGAAGCAGGCTTGTGGCGAGCAGCCTGCAAACTCGTTTATTGCAGGAACAGCTATACATTTTATAGGTTTCTTGCCTGATCACAATGCGCCATGGGGGATCAGACCACCAGGCTCCTATACGGCTTCTCTTGGTAACACTGAGTCAACTTGGGGCAGTTGTTTACTTTCCTAGGTAGGAGAAGTGGAATGCTTCTCCCTGCAAGTTTTCCTTACACACTTGAGACTTTCACTGCTGCCAGCCAAGAACTAGGATTTCTCCCAACAATGCTAGACTGGGGGAGGAGCTCAGTGGTAGAGTACTTGCCAAGCGTGGGCAAGGCCTTGGATTTGATAATAGTATTGCAAGAGAAAGAGAGAGAGAGAGAGAAATTAGGGATGGAGGGAGGGAAGAAAAAATCAAAGTGCCAACCAAAGTTTCAGTTATTGCAATTTTACTTCAAGCCAGATGTTGTAGTATGTCAGTTTGCAACTTACAATTTCTTCCTCATGAGATACTAGGTCAAATCCTTAAATTCCACTTCTTAGCCAAATCTTATGGTAAGAGTCTCTCAGATAATTGATTCCATGTATTTATTCTGATCTCTCTAACTTTAGAGGGGAATGTGCTCTGCTGACACAAAATATGAGCTCTGAGGATACTTCAAACCTCTCCCTCTGTCAACTCCCTGGTAATCACTGGCATGTTTCTCAAAGCCAAACAATATTATCTAGAGGACACCCTTTTAAGAGAGAGATTAGGAAGTGCTGCTTTCTGTAGATAGTGACATACTTTTGAAGCAGTTGCCCCTAAACTAGTAAAGCCTGAAAGCATAGTGGTTTCCAAGGGTATTTAATCAACAATAAAACTATAACATTTAAGAGACTCTAAGTAACGCTGAATGCATTCCTAAGTTTTTAGACAGCATTGATACGTGATCTCCCTACAATGTCTCTTCACTGCACAATCAGAAACAACCAGCTGATCTGCCCCAGCCACACCAGTAGCTTCTGCATCAACAGTGCTGCTGGAGCCCACCTATAAACAAAGCGCCCAATTTTCTTATCCCTCTAAATGCTTCCCTTCCCTCATATTAATATAAAACCACACCTATAGACCCAACCTGAAAAGTTCATACAACTTTGCTTTCCACTTTCTTTCTCCTTCTCCTCCCCCAAATTCTTTTCTCAGCTGCTTTTACCTCCAGAGAGCTAATTCATTTAGTGTCTGATAATCTGTTTAATGTGTAATCCTTCCCATTGGATTTGCATTTTTACCAGGTAAAATGTCTGACTGGACATATTTCAAGCTTCAGGGCCTCTGATAAGGTCATGGTTTTTAAACTTCAGTATGTATAAGAATCATTAAGAACTTATTTAAAATGCTATTCCCAATCTCACTCCTACAGACTTTTGATCCACAAATCTATATAGGTCCATAAACTTGCATACTCTTGGAAACAATCCAAAAACCACTTTGAGAAAGTGATTATAAAAGAAGATAACTTAGAACTTAAGAAGTCCCTGTAATCAGAAACTTCTATTGCTATAGGGCAGCAATAACTCCCTCTTTGTATCTCCAATTCCTTTCTTAAAACTATACCTGCAGTTATAGTTATTTCATTTTTTAAGAATTTTCAATAACCCCTCTGCACCCTGAAAATCCAGACCCACAATAATCCATTTTTTCAACAGGTATATAAGTTGCACCTTAGTTCAAATGGTCTCTATTTTAAAGTCAGGTTTTTATTCTCAAGTCTTGAGAGTTTTTCTAGTGACAATGAATCTGTACACCATGATTTCTGACTTGAGGCTCTTTCCTATTCTGTCTTCTCAATATTGCCTCCCAACATGAGAAGCCGTCCATCCCCAATGACCACAGACCTCTCTCACTGGTCATTCTGCCTTGATGCTAAGCATCCCTGAGTCACTATTTTTGCAAAGGTGATTAATGAATCTCTTGGACCTTTTATATTCTGAGTATTTGGACATGGAACCCAAAACACATGTTTAATAAGTTTCCCAATTGTACTTGATGTAAGAATCATTGGTATTGAGCAGTTTCTCAAAATTGTCTCACAAAAATCACCAAACACTGGGTGAAAATTAGTTTCCCAGACCTCACAGTCTGATTAATCTAATTGAGAAAGGTGAGTTTTATTTCTGACAAGTGTTCCAGGTAATTATCATAATCAGCAATTTAGGAAACCCTGGCCTAGAGTAATGATGTAAGTCTTCAACATCAAGATATCTTTCTTTCAGTTTTATACTACTTTGAACATTAAAACTAAGAGAATGAATTTAGCCACTACCAAGAAGTAATCTTCAGAAAATTAACAAGTAGGGCTGAGGAGTTAGCTCAGTTGATAGAGTGCTTGCATTGCAAGCACAAGGCCCTGGGTTCAATCCCCAGCACTGCAAAAGAAAATTAACAAGTAGCTTAAAAAAAACTTACACTTTTACTTTATTTCTCACACATGCAAATATCTTAAGTGGTGATGGATTTTTTAAAAAAATACTTGGGTTCTTAAAACTCATGTTGCAAGAATGAGATTTTTCAGTACCCTTAAAAAATTAATTACTCAAATTCTTTAAATCATGTTTCGAATTTAGGTTTACAAATACAAAATTATTTTAAACTATTCATCTTTGAAACACTATTCTAGATGCATAATTACTGCTGAAGTTTATTTTGAAAGATTCTAAGTTAAATATTAGTGGCCCAGGTCTTGCTCATGATTCCAATAAACCTCTCCCATAATAGTCCCAGAATATCTTTGGAATTTATTTTTAGTAGTACAAATCATAGATTCCCTAATAAGGTGAGATTTCATGGAGGGGTTCAACTTGGGGATTAATAAAATCAGCCACCTAGTGTCCCTCCTCTTACAATCTTACAATCCAAAAAAAATAATTTCATGGATTGCAACCATTATTACAAGATGTTTCAAATATTGAGGAATACAACTAGAAGTTGAAGGTGTAAAATTATCTCATTTATGCATGTAATTAATTAGAATTAGTCTCTCTGGTAGTGTCATTTTTGGGGAAATAATTCAAAGCACTAGTGATTTTTATAGTGTCCTCCTGAGACAGCCAGAGTACTGAAAAGAGCACTTAGTTTTGGAGAAATAAGGCCTAAGTTCAAACTTTGGCAGACATTTGCCAGCCATGTGACCTTGGGCAATGACAAAATATTTCTTCACCTGAGTTTTCTTAACCATTAAAAAGAAAGAAAGATTACAGTTCTTTTCTATTTCTGCCATGAAAAATCATTCTGAAAAATACTTTTAAATGAAACTATTAGATTGCTACACGAACTACCAACTGCTATATCATGTATTATTTTCCAGCTCTGCTTGATTCAATAGTTTAATTTCCCTTATTACAAAAAAACTATCTTTACAAAATGTTTTTTGTCCTTTTCCTATTGTGTTCTATTGCATTAATGAAAACTTTTTCACCAATATGTCTGCCAAATTCAGAGATGTTTAGCCCACTTGGCCTTTGACACTATTCAATGCTAATGCAAACTACTGATGAGGGGACTGAAAACAATTGAAAAACACAAAACTTGTGCTGACCAAGCTTCTGAAACTCTCCATCCAAAACAGCTCTGTTACTCCCAGTCTAGGCTTTATATAGCTATAGAACTTAATCCAGTAACTAAGCAGCCTTGGGCTGAGTGCTGTTACATCCTCTTCACACTTGCTGTACTAGCTTTCTATTGCTGAAACAAATTACCACAAACTGAATGACTTAAAACTACACTAATTTATTCTTTAAATTATAGAGTTTAGAAGCACTAAATGGAATTTTTACTCAGTGTCTGCTGACTAGGTTGCTTTTGGAAACCATAAAGGAAAATATTTTCTTACCTTTTCTAGCTTTGAGTAGCCACCTGCATTTCTTGGCTCATGGTGCCTTCCTCCATCTACAAAGTGAGCAGCATAGCATCTTCGAATATCTCTCTTTGGGAAGCTGTTATTCTCTACCACACTTGCTCTATCGACTCTATCAGTTGAGACAACCTTCTCAAGTTCAGTTGCAAAGCATAAATCTATCTGTCTAGATGCCCACTATATTTCTTCCAGTAAAAAATGGATATAGATGGGCACAGTGATACACGCCTGTAATCCCAGCGGCTTGGGAGTTAGAAGCAGGAGAACTGCAAGTTCAAACCCAGCCTCTGCAACTTAGCAAGGCCCTAAGCAACTTAGCAAGACCCTGTCTAAATAAAATATTAAAAAGGACTGGGAATGTGGCTCAGTGGTTACACAATCCTGGGTTCAGTGGTTACGCAATCCTGGGTTCAATTCCTAGTACCTCCCCACCAAAAAACGGATAAACACCTTTTGTTTTAATTTAAATTTTATTGCTCATCCATATGAATGAGTTAATGCCAATAAAACATTAAATGAGGGACATTATAAAGAGGTGAGAAAACACACAAAGTCAAAAATAAAAAACAAACTAAAAAGAACAAATTTTTTTAAATGAAAAACTAAAATAAAATAAAATAAACCACAACAGATGAGAGTTTAGACTTTAACCACCACAGGACCTGAATCAGACAGAGCCTGTTACCAGCTTATGAATTAATAATGTTTCAATGTGTTCATGTTGGTTATTACCACAGACTACCAGTCTGACTGTAGAACTGTTTCAGTCCAAATCAGTCTCCTCTGAAAGAAGAGAAGTAGACAGTTTTATCTCTGGGATTGAAAAGAAATGGTAAGAATATGTGGTGAGGATCTATAAAACTTTGGTTGGGACATGGTCTTTGAAGTCAGGCTCCCTAGCCAATTGCATAATCTCTCAGTGTGTGTAAAGCACTGTGACCTATGAAAGAACTGGTTTTACTGTGATGATGGGAATTTCCAACAGTCATCCAAGAATTAGTCACAATGGCTAATTTTAATGTTTCAACTTGACTGGGCTAAGGGATGCCCAGATAATGTTAAAGCAGTATTTCTGAGTGTGTCTGTGAGGGCATTTTCAGAAAAGACTAGCATTTGAATAAGTACATTGAGTAAAGAACATCCACCCTCATAATGTGTGTGGGTATCATCCAACCCACTGAGGGGGTAAACAGAAAAAAAAAAAAAAAGGCAAAGGAAGGGCAAATTCTTTCTCCCTCTATCTTCCTGAGCTGGGATATCCATTTCCTCCCACCCCTCAACAACAGATCCCCCAGTTCTCAAGACTTTGAACTCCACTGCAGTCTCCCTACACCCTTCCCCATTCCTAGGTCTTTGCATGAGAACTAGGAATTTGTAGATGGCAAAATCATAGGACTTCTTGATCTCCATAATCTCATGAGCATGAGCCAATTCCCAAAATAAAGAAATGTACATATATGTGTGTATATATATATATATATATATATATATATATATTCATTCATATACATATATGTATATATGCATATGAATATACATATACATATCCTATTGGTTATTTCTTCAGAAAATATTGACTAATACAATGGTATAAAAGAGAGCTAGGTCAGATTCTATTAACATAAAAACATAGAGTTGGGACAATTACAATGTGGATGGCAATGAAAGTCTTAGCCACATTTCAGGACTTACTGTCAGGTACCTTACTAATCAATGTATAAGATCTCATTTAATACATACAACATCCCTAGCAACTAGGTCTGCTATAATTCCTATTTCAATATGAGGTCTTTATAATCTTCTTTCCCATGCCCATACCCTACACAGTGTTGTTTCTTACCTTCCTGCCTATGTCCCACACTCTCCCCCTCCTCCCCGTACCCTCACCAACCATCCAATACATTCCCTTTGACTTTCCACTGGCCCATCTCTCCCCACAGCCTCCTGGGCTGGACTAGGAATGCTTTCTTTCTCTCTCCGTAATAGCCTGTTCATATTGCTATCACCACACATACAAAATAGTATCATACCATCTTTTAGGTATGCCTTGCCCCATTACACTGTAAGCTCTTAAGAGCCAGGCAGGGCCTTCTCTTTTTAATGCCTATATTATGTCTTCTTATATAGTAACTGGAAATATGGAAGGTTAGACAAAGGAAATTATCATAGAAACCTGCAAAAACAAGTGTGGTGTGGGTGTATGCATCTGTAGTCCCAGCTACCTGAGAGGCTGAGGTGGGAGGATTGCTTGAATCCAGCCTGGACAATGTAATAAGACACTGTCTCTAAAAACAAACACAAACAGAGACGCTTAGGAAACATAAAAATTTATTTCAAGAGCCTATACAAATCACATGTTGAAACTAATCTAGTTCCTCCACTATTTCTAAGATATTTATAGCCATGGAAGAATGCTACCTTAAATAAACAGGACACAAAATTGCACATATGTTATTGGAATTGTGTTTAGAAATCATCATAAATAGAAAACATACAAGGAAAAATATTAAAATATACTGATAGTTACATAGATGGGTAAATTGTGGGTAATTTTTATTTGTTTCTAAAACTTCTATTTTTCAAATTTTCTATTAGAAATTAGATTATTTTATATCAGATTTCATACACTGCATATCCATTTTTAAAATATAAGCAAAAATAAAAACTTAAATGACATATGTAATCTTATGAAAGATAGATGACTGATTGGTTGATTGATCTATTTTATTTAATGACTAAACCTGGCAGGAAACAATCAGGAAACAGCTCTATTTTTCCGTACCATCTCCTTTAAACTCATTCTTTCAGCTCTCTCCCCTTTCTTTGTGTATCCTAAGTGAATCTTATTGCTTTGCCAGTCACTTTTCAGCTACCTAAACATTTTATCTTCTCCGCCATCTCAGAACTGAACTAAGGATGAAAGTCCTGTGGAAGTGGGAAGGTAGAGCATGTGGCTTATTCTTTACATTCCTTGTGTCACCTTCTTCCGTTGCTCTGACTCTGACAAAGAAGTTGGACCCAATAAGAAGAAGGGATGAAAAGAAATGTCCTTTTTACCTACCTGATACTCTTGCATTAATTCCCCACTGTCAAGGCAAGCGACAAAATTCCAGTTCTCTCTTGGGATTAAGACATTATTTTCAGACCTTTTTAGAGACACCTCCCCAACTCCGTGGGTAGCTCCCACTTTACCATTCCCTGACACCAACTCCACTCCCAGTATCTGCTTCCTGGTGGTTCACCCACAGCCACTTTCTGCTGGAGCCCCTCCATCGGACAAGTAACCCTCTTGGGCGAGACGCTTTCAAGACTAGCAACACCCTCCTCAGCATCTACTTGGCTCACAGGACTTACAAATCTCTTCCCCCACCCATTTCCACTGTTGCCTTCTCTCAGGCAATTCCCCAAAGTCAGGATTTCCAAGCAAAAGATAGCCACCAGTTTTATTCTACATTTGGCCCCAAAATCCTGGCACCAGCATCCAGTTCTCACATAAAATCCCTCACATCCACACCTGTGAATTGATGCAATTCGGCAGACAAATAGCAGAAGAGTGAAATATCAATCTCCCCTTCTTACAAATTTCTCTGGAGCCCCACGGATAGGACCTCCTATGGCTCCCTTGACCTGTCTTATGGGGAACACTCAAATATCCTTCTATACAAGCTCCCTTCAAATAATTCCCCTCTCTAAAAATGTCCAGGCCTGACTTAAGTAGACTACTGATGATGACAGACCCTGGACCAGTATCTTATCTCAAGTCCTTTGGGAATGTACCAGCACTTCTCCTGAAAATAAGGGAGGCTGTGTGTCGGTGGTACATGCATGTGATCCCAGCAACTCAGGAATCTAAAGCAGGAGAGTTGCAAGTTTGAGGCCAGCCTCAGCAACTTAACAAAATTCTATCTGGGGATGTAGCTCAGTGGTAGAATGCCCCTAGGTTCAATCCCCAGTACCAAAAGGAGAAGAAAAAGAAGAAGAAGAAGAAGAAAAGAAGAAGAAGAAGAAGAAGAAGAAGAAGAAGAAGAAGAAGAAGAAGAAGAAGAAGAAGAAGAAGAAGAAGAAGGAGGAGGAGGAGGAGGAGGAAGAGGAGGAGGAGGGGGAGGGGGAGGGGGAGGGAGAGGGGGAGGGAGAGGGGGAGAGGGGAGGAGAAAGAAGGAGGAGTAGGAAGAAAGTAGGGGGAAAAAAGGGAGTACTTATTATCTATTGTCCTCAGCTTTGGGGACAAAGAATTTTATGGCAACAGAAATAGCCTGATTTAATATGTTATGCACATATGCTTTTACATAAAAGGGATTATATGTATGCATTAAAAAACATTGTGTCTCAAAATGTATTGCTGGTCTGTTGTGTCCTTGATATTGAGAGAAATAAAAATATGAATATGATAAAATCCCTGTCCTTTAAAAAGCCTGCAATCCAGTGGGGGAGATAGGACATATAAACAAATAACTGTAATAAAAAGCATTACAAATGCCATAAAAGTGACAAAAGCAAAGCATTATAGGTGATAAAGAAAGGGAGATTGCTTCTGGCACAGAGTATAGACAAACATTTATTAAGATAGGTTAAATTTCAGCCAGATTCTGAAGAATTGGTAAGATCTCTGTGAAATGAAGGTGGGACAGGAAATGGTGAGTAAAAGCACAGAGACTGAAAAGCCTTAACATTTCTTTAGAGAATACTGAGTAGTCAGTCCAGTCTTCTGCAGACTATAATATTCCACAGGGAGCCTGCAATTTTTATAACAACAATAAAGACAGTCTAGAATATTAAAAATCCCTGGCCAGATATCGACATATTATCAGGGCACTGTGAAAATGTCTCCGAACTACATCAAGAGAGATAGCTAGAGAGTCTGGACTGTTCATTTGACAATGGGGAGACATTGAAGAATTGTGAGTTAGAAAGAAACACAGAGCCATACAGGTAAAAAGGAAAGTAGCTAGGAGGCATGTGCAATGATCCCTGACTGAACTAGGATGGTGGCAGGGGGAATACAGAGGAACACACCAATTCAGGTGACAATCCACAACCTTTCAAGCATTCAGTCCATCAATCACCCTGGTAACAGCAGTAAAGCCTTGCTGGAACAAGGCTTTGGGTTGACTGTTCACTAGTGATGAAGGATTTGCTCTGAGAATAAAAATTCCCACTTCTTATCCCCCTCAAGGCCAGGGTTTTACATTTTCAAAGAGGCTGTCTAGTGTTAAGAGTCCAGGCTGAAGTCATAGAAAGAAGCAAAGTTAAGTAGCTCATAAGGGAATCCAACTCCCCAACAGAGGCAAAGGGTCAAAGGCTCATGTCAGGTTTAAATGGCTCGACAGTGTAAAGGGATGGAAAATTGACTAGCATCTTCTTGAACCTGCCTCAATAATAAGCCTACCCATCATAGGAAAGCATCAAAATGCTAAGGGGAAGTAAAGATCTATATTAATTAAGAAATAATAAATGCTACCTATGAATCGTGAATATTTAAACTTGTGATAATTTGAAATATTATTCAACACTCAATTTCTAATAATGTGTCAATCTATGAACAGGAATTCTTAATATTCTAATGTTTTTATTATCATAAAAATGCCATGCTAAGATTCTGCAGTACCATAGACCTGATCCAGCACCCCGTAGCTCCCTACAATTTCACTTTGATGTTAGATATAATTAGTGATCAAGTGTTTCAAGATTAGGTCAAAAGGGGAAATAATGAAAGGAAAAGACAGGATCACTGGCAGATGAAGGTCATCTTTGTAGAAACAGAAGCACCAACGTGCATTACCAGCAGAAAAACCCATCTATTTCTTTGACAGTACTGGACTGCCACCTGGAGGCTTAGCAGCATGACTACAACATTCAAAATACAATCAAAAACCAAAACACTCAGGTAGAATCCAGGTAAAATGGTGAAACGCAAGATTGATTGACTGATTGATTGGTTGAGTGATACTAGGTATTTAACCCAGAGGCACTTTGCCACTAAGATACAATTCCAGTTCTTTTTATGCTTTATTTTGAGGCAGGGTGTAGTTAAGTTGCTGAGGCTGGCCTTGAACCACCTCTGCCTCTACCTCCTGATCTCAGCATGAGCCACCACACCTGGCAAGAATATTTTTAGATAATTCCTACCTCAACAGGAAATATAATTAGTTTATGAATCAAAAATAAAGGTAGGGCACAAGGCCCTGGGTTCATCCCCAGCACCACCAAAAATAAAATAAAATAAAAATAAATAAATAAAGGTAGGGCGGGGGTTGTAGCTTAGTGGTAGAGTGCTTGCCTAGCATGCATGATACACTGGGTTCTATTCTCAGCAACACATATAAATAAAATAAAGGTCCACTGACAACTAAAAAAATTTTTTAAATAAATAAATAAAGGTAAAGGTGTTTTGAAATAAAGAATGTGCATTTTCCAAGAAATCTGAACTATAAGGGTTAGCAAATTAACTATGGAACTTTCAGGTGTTTAATGATCAAAATACAAATGGGGGTGGTGCTGGGACTGAAGTTCAGTGGTGGAGTGCTTTCCTAGCACGTGTGAGGTGATGGGTTCAATCCTTAGCACCACATAAAAAAAATAAACAAATAAAATAAAATCATGCTGTTCATTAAAAAAAAAAAAAGCTAACCTATAAAATGTTAATTAAGGGCTGAGGCTGGGGCTCAGTGGCTGAGCGCTTGCCTTGCATATGTGAGGCACTGTACCAGCATATGTGAGGCACTGTACCACATACAAAAATGAGCAAATAAAGGCATGCTGTCCATCTACAACTACAAAAAAAAATTTAATGTTTAAAAAATGTGAATAGAAGAAAAGATATAAATGGGTAAAAAACTGGGGGAAGAAAATAAAAGGAAGAGTCTGATGGGAAGGAAAGAGTCATTAATGACTTGAGTAGCAAAAGATGGTTCCAAATTTCTACAGAGGCAATAAATTTTCAGTAACAAGTAGCTTAGGTTGATCAAATTATAAATTATTTGCATTTTAAAACACTATTTGTAAAAATAATCCTTAATAAATTTTCATTTTAACATAAAACAATGATATAAATATAATCATGTCCCCTGATTAGCCCCCCAAAAAGAATGTATATAAATGCTAGTATTAGTTGGTAAAAGCTGAAAGGCCCTGACCCTCCCAATGGTCAGAGTTCTGAGCTTTAGGCTCCACTCACCTGTATTAGCTACTGTGTCAGAACTGAGAGGAGATTTAGAAAACTAGAAGGTAAGAAAGTGTCATCTGGATGTTGTTTGTGGTCATTCCAATCTCTAAAATGTGTAAGAACTATTCCAAATTCTTAGCCCAGGCTCAAAGGGAAGGCTAACTAAAGCCTCCCAGGATTATTGAGAATTCCTGGGGACTCAATCTCATAAATGCCTTGCACTCCATTCCATTTCTAAATCACTCAGTTCTCACCTCCTCCATCATTCCATAATAAGAAACTCTCCCTTTTCTTAATTTCTTCAAAATACCTTCACCACAAGAATGACAGAGAGTTGCTGCTGTTAATCAAGAGTTTGAGGGATACAGCACCCCAGAACTAAAAAACTAACGTCAATAGTAGATAACCCTGTTCTTTAAAAGTCTAATTTAGGGAAAACATATGCCGTTACCTCAGGGCAGGCATACAGAGGACAGGGATGACAAAGTGATCAGCTTCTTAAACCCGCCCCCATAATAAACCTATCCATTACAGAAAAACATCAGCCAGTTAGTTGCAGTTTTAAATAAATAATTTTTCTCATGATAAAGAGTCAACTCAGTTTTCTTCATGGCCCAAGAGCATGTCTTCCAGTTCTTTATTCGTACATTGGAAAAAATTACCTTATGTTTCTATAATGTCATATTTTTAAAATACTATTCTAGCTCACTGAAGTGATTTTTTAAAGTTATATGACCAAATCTTTTTATTACATACAAGTAATATGAATTGTCTTTCTATGCCTGATTTATTTCACCAAACACAATGTTCTCCAGATCCTTCTGTCTTCTCACAAGTGACAGAATTTCATGCTTTTTATGGCTGAATAGTATTCTACTGTGTGTATATACCACATTTTAAAAATCCATTTGTCTGCTCATGGACATTTAACAGTTGATCTCAAAGAAGTGGAGAGTAAAACAGTGTTCACCAGAGACCGGGGACAGTGGGTAGAAGGTGGTTGATGGGTACAATGTTACAGTTAAGATAGGAGGAATGAGTTCTGGTACCCTATAGCACATCAGAGTGAATATAATTAACAAGAATGTGCTCTATATTTAAAAATAATTATAAGAAAGTTTTTAAATGTACTCACCATAAAGAAATGATAAAAGTTCAGGCTGGGGATGTAGCTCAGTGATAAAGTACTTGCCTAAACCGACATAAATAACCTTCAATAGATGAATGGATAAAGAATGACAATGGAATATTACAGACACTTAAAGAATAAAATTATGGCATTTGAAGGTAAATGAATGGAGTTGGAGAACATTATGCTGAGTGAGATAAGCCAATCCCAAAAAGCCAAAGCCCAAATGTTTTCTCTAGTAAGTGGATGCTGATACTTTAGGGGAGTGGGGGGCAGTAAGGGAAGAATGGAGGAACTTTGGATTGGATAGAGAGGAATGAGGGGAGGGGAAGGATAGGGGGATGGGAAAGATGGTGGAATGAGATGGACATCATTGCCCTAAATACATGTATGATTGCATGAATGGTGTGACTCTACATCCTGTAGAACCAGAGAAATGAAAAGTTGTACTCCATTTGTGTACAATGAATCAAAATGCATTCTGCTGTTGTATAAAACTAAATGGAACAAATTTTAAAATGCTAGAAATTAGAAAAAAATAAATATGAATATGTACAAATGTCCATGTACCATAAAAATCACAAGAGAAAAATAATTAAAAAAAAAGATCTTAATGAAAAATTAAAGAATTTTTCCAATGCTGTTCAAAAAAAAAAAATACTTGCCTAGCATGCATAAGGCCCTGTGTTTAATCCCTAGTACCACAAAAGAGAAATGATAGCTGCTTAAGCTCATCAACATACTAATTATCCTGAGCTGATCATTACTGAATGTGCACATGAATCAAAGCAGCACATTGTACCTCATAACTATGTATAAATACTATGTGTTGATCCAAAAAATAATTTTTAAAAAGCAGTATGGAATGTAGAGTGGTTGTTGTTCATGCAACACCAATGCATCATAGAGTCTGTTTCTTTCTAAGCATTTTATAACTTTTTACACTGTACTCAACATTGACATTGCTGTCTTTCTTTTTAATTTATGCAACCTCAGCAAAACTGCAGAGCAGGGAGCACAAGGAATGTGAGAAAAAAATGTTTCCAGGGTAAAAGATGCTATGTTAAGTATGAATTAGTTATTCTAAGATTGAGAAATTAAAGTTTTTAAATCTAACAGATATGTAGTGAATTTTAAAAATTCTTTAGGCTCCTTCAGATATTACTCATATGTTCTCATTTTCTGTTCAGAGCTTGTGTACCTGTGACAAATTTCAAGTGTGGAGAGCTTCTAAAGGGGTGGGTCTGCTGTTTCTTATAGCTTCAGCTTCAAACTGAGTCACTTTTTTCTTGTTCTTTCTCCATTTCCTTCCTCCTTTTTTTAGGTAAGTATAGCTTACCTGGAAATTATATTTCTTAGCTTCAGTTTAAGGACTTATCTTGTGATGTCTGCCCTTACAAAACAAAAATAATCTTTATATGGGAGACAGAACAAGATATTTTGAATTCCAGGAACCTCTACACCTAGATTGTGGTCCCACCCGTCAAAGCTCCTATACCCATTAATATTGACATTACTGGTTCTATACAATCAACAACTGATAAATATTTTTCTATTACAGATTTCTGTTCAATGACTATTATTTTAACATCCCCTCAGCTAAAGTTTGCCCCTATCTCCAATGGGACATGAAACCTTTATTTAGCTATTTATAGAGTACCTCACAATCTTGGTAAGTGAAATTTTAACTACACTCAAGTTCCTCTAAGATCAGAAGTATGACATCACATTGATAGCATCCTCTTCCAAGGAGAGTCGCTGGAAGCACTCATTCGGAATATACAACCACTCACAAAAGAACTCAAAAAAAGAGGATGAGCTTTGTCCCACAAACAGTACAAGGCCCCCACCTCTGATTAAATTCCTGATAAACCATGACTGACATTGTCAAGAAATAGCCACAACATCTTTCAGTTCTTTATGAGTTCTAGAAACAAAATATTCATCATGGGACTGGGGTTGTAGCTCAGTGGTAGAGCACCTGCCTCGCATGTGTGAGGCACTGGGTTCAACACTTAGCATCACATAACAAAATAAAGGCACTCTGTGCATCTACAACTACAAAAAAAATTTTAATTCATCATTTAAAGGTTACTTAAGGTCATTTATGCTATTACTTGCAAATCAGTGTACTTTAAATGTTTTACCTCTGACAAAAGGCTTTAGCATCTGCACAAATTGCAATACAACAGGCATTCCCATTAGTGCCCCAGAGATTCCTTCACTGCAACCTCCCCTTTGACCTCCTAGAGTCTCTAGATAACCCCACGATGGCCTTTAGTTACCAGGGGTTTCCATACACAAAATTGCTCTCTTCAGTCCTGTGCTGTACTCCATTAGAGTAGAAACTGATGGCCACATAATGGGTTGTCCTGGAAATAGAGGGGTTTTTTTGTTTTGTTTGTTGGGTTTTTTTGGTATCAGGAATTTAACCCAGGGGCACTAAACCACTGAGCCACAACCCCAGCCCATTTGGTATTTTATTTAGAGACAAGATCTCACTGAGTTGCTTAGGACCTCACTAAGTTGCTGAGGCTAGCTTGGAACACTCGATCCTCTTTCCTCAGCCTCCCAATCCTCTGGGATTAAAGGCGTGCACCACCACGCCCAGCGGAAATAGAGGTTCTCATAGGCCCTACGTCCATTGCCCTCTGTACCCAGATGCCCATTATGTCTTTTTTTTTTTCACACGTAAAATAAGACATTTATTATGCTAAAGAACAGGTTTTATTCTCCATTTTCCCCAATACTAAAATAGCACATGGCACAGTAAAGTAGCACACAATATAAATTGATATATGCAATCAGTTATCCCCCAAATAGCTGTTTTAAGTCTCGCTTTGGGAGTCCTTAAAAACTTACACTTTTAAATGACCTTTATTAATAAAATCATCAATGAACAACAAAATGGGTCACTTTAGAAAAACCTTAGTGTAAAAGACCTCAACTCTTAGGACTTTTGTAAAGGAGATTCTTGATTTGCCTCTCTACATCTGAGCCAGAGCAGAGAGTCTCCAGTTCCTTTTCACTTAGGGTAACACTGCTAGGGTATCCTAGTTTGAGATGATTAAATTTAATATTGCAACTTTCACCATAGGGCCTCCATTTAAACAGCACTTCAAGTGGAAGGAGTGTGAGAAATCAAATTTTGCTGCAGACCAGAATTATTCTGTGAGATGCAGAAATGGCAACAGCTTGCCATGAGCTCAGCAAGGTTTAATAAAAATACAGTGGGTAGACTTTACAAATATTCACTTTCAGGAGGTGATCAGAGACAAGCTAAGGAGACAAGACAATGTCTGGGACAATAGCCCTTTGGAATGGGTAGAGATCTCAAGATACATAAAGAATTTCATGTTAAATCACCATATGCTCATCTGATATTAAACTGGATATATAAATAATCACCCGAAAGGGTTTCCCAATTCTAAGTGTCTTTTAAGCACAATTTAAAACATGCTAAAAAATTTTCTTCTGCATCCATCAGCTTTTGGTGAGTGAACTCAGTTTATTCTCTATCTGGTCACACGAACCAAAACAGGATCTGAGCAGCTGAGCTGTCTGCATCCAGACTTAATGGGAAAGAAATCATCCTAAGTCAACTTGTAAAATTAATCTACTATTTTTATTATTCTGCTTGTACCTTAACTATGGCATATGGGATCTGCTAACTGAAAAGGCTGTAGAGCCAGTAACCCCAGTGTTATCTGCAGACCATTTGAGGTACTTTTTACACATGAAAGCATTTTCTTATATTCTGTTGTTTGTTCTGAAAACATGGGCTTTAAATGGTCAAGGAAAACACATCTTGTCTCGTCGTCTAGGAGTACTTCAGGAATGGAGTGCAGTGTTGCAGGCAGCACAGAATGCAGGCAAGACAGTTCCAACTCAGAGCCTACTCCCTCGTGAAGAGCACTTGGTGGTTCACCCTTAAAAACTCCCATTTCCCACAGTTTTGGATGGACTGGCTGTCCTGACACCCAAGGCTCTCTTTTGGGGCACTGTCCTTTGTGGTTGTCTATGGCTCTGGGCCCGCTTCTTAGCCAGTCCCTCCCCAGAGCTTCCCTGACACGGAGGAACATCCCAGCAAGATGCTCTTCTGCCGAGAACAGACCCATGGCCTTGGTCGGAGCAGCTGCAGGAGCTGAATTTCTTCCCATTGATTTCTTCAAATATGGAAGCTCTTTGTTGTCATTTTGAAGCAAAAGACCAGTGTCACTCAGATCATTTTTCCTTTCCAATGATAACACCTTATTCTGTGAATTTCCATTTACGTCAGCCGCAAACTTATCCATCCAGAAAGGTACATCTGCTGGGCAAGGGCTCCCCTTCTGCGTTCTTTTTCTTAAGGCTGCATAATTGTTTGTCCCAGTCATCTCCTCCCTCCCCCTTTGCTTCTGTCAGGCAGGTGCTGAGGGTCCCTCCTCCGTCCCTCATGCTTTGTGTTCTTTGATGCAGTGAGCCTGGGGTGACACCTTTTTCAATCAGGGAAGGGCCTTCAGTGGATCTCAATATGAACCTGCAGGCGCACGTTGAGCATCATGGAAGCCACGATGTAGAGGTAGGGGAAGTTGATGCGCAGTCGCCAGGCCAGGTCGAAGAAGATAAGCAGTGTGCGGGTCAACCCCTTGCAGAAGACCCCATAGGAGCGGGCGGCGGCTGAGCGCGAGAGCCGGACAGCCAGGCCCGACAGAGCCGCCGCCATATAGAGACCGGCGCTCCCACTGCCCGCCCGCCCGCCGTCCCTCTCCGCGCCGCGTCGTCCTGGGCCTCCGCCCCCGCCGCTGGCCTGCGCCCGGCGCGCTCAGGGAACTAGGGAGGCGGCGGTAAGGCCGGCGGGCGGGCGGGCCACTGCGCCCATTATGTCTTGAGCCAAGGCAGCAGGACCCTGTAAGCTTAACAGAGCTATAGAGGACTCTGTGCTATAGAATGGAACCAAACCTGGACTATAGGGCATATTTCACCTGAAAAAGAGACTGACCTCCTCTGTTCTCTGTTTTCCCAGGTTCTGTGATGCTGAAGGAGACCAAATTTCTCGTAGGCCCCTAGATTACCTGAAAAAGCCTTTGGGATCAACTGAATAAGCAGCAATGGGAGCTCATACATTTTACAGTATTCCTCAGGTAAAAGGAAAGTGGTCCCAGATATAAAGACAAAGAGTTAGAAAACATAAAAAGCAATGAAAATGGTTAATATATGGGTGACTCAAAATGAATAATAACCATAAAAATCAATACTAATGATGATGATGATGATGATAATATCTTGTGAGGTTTTAAATATATAGAAAAAATAGCAATAAAGTTACAACAGCATATAATAAGCAAGAGGGGAAGTTAAAGTACTCCAAGTTTCTTTCATCACTTAGGAGGAAAGTAAAAGCATAAGCAACATTATACTTCAAAACGTCATAAATGCATGCTATAATTCCTAAGCTAAAGCATAAAGAATGTATACTTTCTAAACAATCATAGGGAAAATTGGAACAATAAATATAATAAGGAAGACAAAGAGATGTAGTCAAATGGTAAACTTAAAAATATATCATTATTCACGTTCTATGAAAGCTACTAAATGATCTTAATAAAGGACAAAATAAGACTGCACTCTGACTGATATAGATCAGTTGGTAAAGTGCATCCCTTGCATGTATAAGGCCCTGGGTTCAATCCCCAGCACCACACACACACACACACACACACACACACAAGAAATATAATAATAATAATAATAATAATTAGACTGCACTGATATAACAAAACCAAACTATGTGCTGTTTACAAGAAACACATCTCAAATATAAAATACAGAAAGATCAAAAGTATAACACACATAAAAAGATGTCCCATTAAACACTAACTGAAAACTGTAATATTAATTATATTACAGTTCTAAAAAACTTCAAAGCAAAAAGTATAACTAAGAGATATGGAAGGTCACTTTATCATCTTAAAAGATTCAATTCACCAGGAAGTTAAAGCAATTCTACATTTCTGTTCCCTTAGATTTTCCATCCCCTCTTTGTTAAGTTCACATGGAAAAATTAATGTCTCAATGAAATCAGAGCCACGATTCTTCCCCTTAAATTTCATATCCTATTCAATGTCAGCTGGAGGGTAACCACAGAGGCCTGGTTGAATCTATCTGCTTTCACAGCAGTGGACCTAGTAGTCCTCCCCCAAAACAGAGTGTTGTGCCTTCAGCACTACCATTGTTCAATTAATTCTACCCTGACCCCCTAGGTGTCTCATTTCTCAACTTCAAAATATCAGGAAGATAGATGAATATCAATGCCACTCCCACACCCTCAAAGTTTAGGACCAAATGTAATAGCTGCCCCTGTGGCACTTCCCAGAACAAAGCCAAGTCTTACTTGCAAACTGCAGATCTGCAGTTCAAGCTGTGGACTATAGTAAAGATACAGTGTTACCTGAGAGAGGATGTGTAGGGAAAAAAAGCGAGAGTAGAAACAAGAACTACTCTGTGGTTTCTATCTTGTAGTATGCCAGTCACTCCATGATAAACACTGGGGACTATAATTCACGAAATTAAATGTGACTGAATTCAGTTAAATCCAAGGCTTTCCGAAACTCATGGTGTTGGTTACCTGACAATCTGCTGTTGGCTTCTTTTATCCTCAGGGGCCCAAGGAGAAGAATCAAACTCTGCCAGTGTTTCTGACCAAAACTTTGTTTTCCTCTGCTTTTAATTCCCAAAACCTTGGTTAATCTTTATCCATCTAAGGGCAGCATCAAAAAATAAAAATACAGGGCTAAAGACGTAGCTCAGTGATAAGAGTATTTTCCTAGGATGCATGAGGTCCTGGGTTCAACTACCAGCACCACAAAAAATAAAATAAATAACAATTCCTTGTTATCATTTGGTTTCCTAGTACAACTGGTCCTTGTTATGGTTTAGATATGAGGTATCCCCCAAAAGCTCAAGTGTGAGACAATGCCAGAAAGCTCAGAGGTAAAATGATTGGGTTAAAGAGCCTTAACCGAATCAGTGCATTAATCCTCTGATAGGGATTAACTGGGTGAAAACTGTAGGCAGGTATGTTGTGGCTGGAGGAGGTATATCACTGGGGGCATGTCTTTGGGATATATGTTTTGTGAGGTGAGTTTGGTCTCTCTCTCTCTGCTTCTGGTGGCCATATCATAACCTGCTTTCCTCCACCATACTCTTCTACTATAATGTTCTGCATTACATGAGGCCCATAGTAGTGGAGCTGGCCTGAATACAGACTGAGACCTCTGAAACTGTGAGCTCCAAGTAAATTTTTCCTCCTTTAAAATTGTTCTTGTCAGATCTTCTGGTCACAGCAACGAAAAATCTGGCTAAAACAATCCTGATCATCTCTGGAAAACAAAACAATCCATTGGCCACTGATGAAAGACCAGAAATGCTAGGCATCCTGAATCCCAATGACTGGGAAGACTGAGGCAGGAAGAGCACAAGTTCCAGACCAGCCTTGGTAATCTAAGCCCTGTCTCAAAATTTAAAAAAAAAAGATTAAAAAGATCTGGGGTGTAGTTCAGCGATGGTGCATCCTTGAGTTCAATTCCCAATACTACAAGAAAAAAAATATATGCAAGGCATAGAAAAGAGGGGGTTAGTGCTACTAAACAGCAAAATGTAACTCTAAAACTCCTGAGCACCACAGCCCTGACGTTTTGAAGTTAGTTTTCTCTTGCCCCAACAAGAGTTTGCCCTATGTACTGTGCTCACACATTTGAAGCTGCCTCTGCAGGTTTACAACGAACTAAAGAAGTTCTCCTCACCTCAAGAAAATACTTCTCTCCCCGTCAAGACCAGACCCCTGCTTGCTCAGGCTGCAATCTCAGTCAAGTCTTCTCTGACCTCAAAATGAACCCTTTTTATTGCCAAACCCAGTCAGAGTTCTATTCCAGCAATACCATCTGCTGCAGCTGGCTGCCACAATTTAAGCCAGCTGCTACATGCTACACAAAAGCCAATGTCTTCCCACACAGCACTGTGAATCCAAAGTTCAGACTCTCTGTTTATACTCACTCAGCTCCACCTTCAACAGCGGTACTTAGGAATGTAAGGTGGAGATTAGATGTATTAAGCAAGTATTAAGTTCAAAACCTGCCCTACTACTCACCTCTCCTGCCTATACATTTTCATCTAAAAGAGTTGTAGTTAAACAACAGTAATAGATGAGGAAATTACCATTTTATTAACAAGAAAACCAACATCCAGTAATTCCCTATGCTAAGTTTGAAAGAAGCTGGATTGAAGAGTGAGCATTTAGCTCTGGAGGCCTAAGGAGGCTTCCCATCTCCTCCCCCAAAATCTAAAATGACTATATCTGCAGAAGAAACTCTACAATTATGTAACAACCCAATGGCAGACCTGGAAGGAGGAAAAAGAGAGAGATACAGACAGATCTTGTCTAGAGAGCACACACACAATCCAAAATACAGAAGAAACAAATAAAAGATGCCTACAAAGACAGGACCTACTAGGATGTGCTCAACACATTAAGGACAGAACAAAATTGGACACCACACATAATCAACAATATTTCAAGTCTTAATTTCAGCTGAGATAACATAGTACTATAGACTGGGAGACTTATAAACAATAGAAATTTATTTATCACAGGTCTGGAGGCTGGAAGTTCAAGACCAACAGTTAGTTGTGGTGAAGGCCCTCTTCTGGGTTGCAGACTGCTGACTTTTTACTGTATTTTCACATGGTAAGAAAGGCAAATGAGCTCCCTTGGGCTTATTTTTTAAGCACTATTCCCATTCATGAGGGCGCCTTCTTCGTGATCTAATCACCTCCCAAAAGAACCCACCTCCTGAAACCATCACCATGGGGCTTATGATTTCAACATATGAATTTGTAGGAACACAGATATTCAGTCCACAGTACCTTCCTACTCACAATGCACAGGACGCAGAGAATGCTGTGGGCCCTAACCAACCAGAGTTATCAACTTTTCCTCCCTTGGGAAGGGAACATTAAGTAAGGGATGAGCAGAGGGCAGAAGTATAGTAAATAGATTTAAAAAACACATGTGGACAAATGCATGTTGGATATCTACCTATGCTTGGATTTAGCAGGAAGCTTAATTCCTAGGGGAGCATTAGAATACTATCACAGGTAACTAGATAGTTTCATAAGAGTAGGAACTAAGACACAAAACCAAATCATTAAGCGAATTAGAGGATTAGGATGAGCTAAGTGAGGTGCTGAGGTTCATCTTTAAGTTTGTTCCCTAAGCTTCTCACTTACTTTACCCTAGTCTTGACCCAGTACTGAATTAACATAAGGGACAAGAAAGCAATATGACTCAGATAAATACTGAATACAAAGAAAGCACAGAAATTCAGGTCTAATAATAAAAAAGACTCATGGGAAACCATAAAAACTCAGCAATCATCACTGTTAACAAGACCCCAGGTCTAAGACAGCCTGGGCATTCCACCCAGGAGATATATCACTAAAATATCAAAATTTGTATCTTTCTTTTTTAATTTTTTAGTTGTCGATGGACACAATACCTTTATTTTTATTTATTTTTATGTGTTACTGAGGATTGAACCCAGTATCTCACGCATGCTAAGCAAGCACTTCCACTGAGCCACAATCACAGCCCAAAATTTGTATCTTAAGTCTCTCATTTTATTAGTTATCTATTCTTTACATAACAAATTACCCCAAAATTAGTGACTTAAAATAACAATTATCTCACTGTTTCATGAATTGGGTCTTGTTGCTCAGAATCACCTCACAGGATGCAGTCAAGATATCAAGTGGGGCTAAAATAATCTCAATGCTTTTCTGAGGAAAGATGTGTATCCAAGTTCACCTGCATGGTTATTGTCAAGGTTCGGTTGCTCACTGATGGTCACAATTCTTTGTTACTTGGGGTTCTTTAACATGCAAGTTACTGCATCAAAACAAGTAAGTCAAAAAGGCAACAGAAAAAGTGCCAATAAGATGGAAGTCATATAATTCAATCTTAGAAGTGACATTCCATCACTTTTGATACATTCTATTTATTAAAACCAAGGCATTTAGGTGTAGCCCATACACAAAAAGAGTGGATTACATAGGGTAACAAGACCAAGAAGTAAGGATGATTAGAAGTCATTTTAAAAGGCTGCCTACCAAACCCATGAAGATCAGAGGTGAGAGAAGGTAAATTTTACGAAGTTTAACAGGTATTCCTTGTATTGTAATCTAACCAGAAATTTCCCCGTTTGAAATTTGTGACCCTAGTAGTTTTGTACCAATTGATTAAATGCTTAATGCTAAAGAAGGTCCCAAGATAAATCACTGTACCACCAAGGTCTTATCATCAGATAGGTGAGCCTTTGAAGAGGGTATCTGTATTTTAATCTCCTCATAATACCTTTTTCTACTGGAAAATTGCCCCTTCTTTATCCTGTCTGATTCTCATGAAATAAGAATCCAGGTTAATCAATGGACCCTGTTTGGCCTCTGGTTAAGCATGTGCCTACCCTCCTTTTCACAGTGACTGACCAAAAGGGTGAGTACATGAGTCACCCAGGGCCACAGTCCATCTATGCAATTCAATATAAGGATACTGGGAAAAGGAAGGTCTCTTCCCTCTCTTTGTTTTGAAACATGAACAATAAAATCAAAAACTTACAACTGTCAGGAGACACCTTCCCTACCACATGAAAGGATTTGCTGGCAGAGTTGAGAGAAGGAAGAAAGGAGAGAGAGAAAGAGAGAGAGAGCGTGCATGCAAGCAAATAACATCATTTAAGCTGCTTTATTAGAGCAACAGGAAGCACACTTACTGGCTCTACTCTGAACTTCCCAGGTATATGATCCAGTAAATCCCATTTGACTCAAGTTGATTCAGTTTCTGACAATCTCTTATAACCAAAAATCCCAGACCAACACAAACTCATTTCAAATCAGCTTTTCTCACTAATACATACATTCCATCTCTGTGTGGTTCTCACATTGAGAAATATGACTAAGTTACAGATTTTAGGCCCCACCCAACTATACTATTTCAGAAATCTCTGGAGGTAGGATCTTCATATCAGTATTGTTTCAAATTCCACAAATGATTCTGAAGTCCAACCAGCATCTTAATCTAATCTCTCTTAATCTATACTGTTCAACTGTACACTGGCAGGTTTATAAACAACAGAAATGTATTTCTTACAGTCCTGAAACCTGGAAGTTCTAGTTGCCAGAATGGTTGGGTTCTGTTCCAGGCTATAAACTGACAACTTCTTGTTTTAGCCTCATATGATTTAAAAGGGCAAGAGAGTTCTCTGAGGTCTATTAAAAGGGTAATAATTACGGTTCCACTTGCATAATCTAATTGCCTCTGAAGGCCTTACCTTCTAATACCATCACCTTGAGGGTTAGGATTTCACATACGAATAGGGGTGGTGGGTGCAAGCATTCAGTACATAATGTTATTCTATGTACAGAAGACAAACTCCAAATTCTAAATGGGCTTTCTCTTACTTGAATTGTAGGCATGAAACTTTTCCTATGCTGACTATTACCCCAATAGACGTCAATGAACAATTTTTAAAATACTTCATAGCATTTATTGATTTTTTTTAAAATTCAGTGGATATAAAATCATTGTGGGAAGAATATTACAAACAAGTTAAAAATATGGTTTTAATGTGCTCTCCTTCTCTATCATAAAACTAGCACAAGAACCAGAGTGAGAGTAATGTGGCCTTGTAATGCAAATTTCTGTACAAAAGGCACAAAACAAATCCAAGCCCTGGTCCTACATATATTTTACATCTGTATCTGAACAAGTTACCAAACTAATCTTATATTCCAACATTTTAGTAAGAGAAACCAAAAAGCATCTTTTTAAAACAATGACATCAGAGATCCAAGATAGTGGACTAGAGGGAGGCTGCATTCCTTGTCACTCCGTAACTCGGATTTCAAGCACAGGAAAATCTGTTTCTCTATGGGGCAATCTTTGCTGCTCATCGATCCCCTGCTGTTTACCCCATTTGTCCACCTCGATAACCCGCAGTCTGCCAGCATATCGACTACTTTTTGAGTGCAGACTGCTCACTGACTGCCGCCTATCATCCACCATTTGCCCATTTGCCTGCCTCTTACCTGCCCATTGCCTGCCTTTCACCTACCCAATCACCCACCGTCTAAGGTCCACCCGCCAATCATCTGCTGGTAGCCTGCAGACTGCCTACAGACCGCCAGCAAATCACCAGCTGCCTGCTGTTGCCTGCAAGTCCACTGTCACAGTACCCCCAGGTTTGGTTACACACAGCTGCTGCCATTTTGGGAAAACGGCCAGGACCTG
Source organism: Sciurus carolinensis (assembly GCF_902686445.1). Taxonomy (NCBI): domain Eukaryota; kingdom Metazoa; phylum Chordata; class Mammalia; order Rodentia; family Sciuridae; genus Sciurus; species Sciurus carolinensis. Next base: position 146,175,777 of record NC_062214.1, read on the forward strand.
CAGGACCCCCGGCCCAACCAACCGCACCCCACCCAGACTCGGTACCCACACCCCACACAGCTCCCCATTTGCCAACACATTTGGAAGCCAGTGCAGTCATCTTGGATTATTCTGGAAGCAGAAGCTGCCATCTTTAGGTGGGGCCAATCCCATCCTAAGATGCCTGCTGGAGACTGGAAGCTCATTGTCAGGTACCTCTCATGCATCAGGCTACTGAAGACTGGGGGATTTGAATAGTATATGTTATAGTGTAGATCTTTTTTTCCTTTTTAAAAAGTTTTTAAGTTTTTATTTATTTTTCTCACTCTATTTTCCTTTTGTTTACCTGTTTCCTCAGAGTCTCTTTCTCCCTTTTCTCATGCTAACAATGAACTTTTGATTCCACTTTCACTCTTCCTACAATCTAGTACTTCTATATATTCTTTTCTTATTCCATTAACAGCTACATCCTATACCCCTCCCCAGCCTCTTTGTCCACCATTAGAAACTGTAGACCTCATTGCAAATCTGCTTGTTATACTTTAGATAATAATTGAACTCATCATCTCTGTTTATTATGACAATATTGTTAATGTCTTCATAGGGACTATTTGAATTAGCGCTGTGTATTGTCTGTACTTGGTGCTGCTAATATTGGTCTCCCCCTTAAAGAATAGGTTTTGGAAACCTGCAGGGTCACTACAAGTCAATAGGGGGAAATTGCAATACTCCAGATCTGCACTGCTAGAGGGGAAGATACATGAACAACATAAAAAACAAAAACCAAGGGAAGAAAGTGTTCCAAACAAACCAAGATTCTATATTAGATCATTCTATAATAGAATCCAATGATTGCATAATAGAACAAATGTCAGAAAAGGAGTTCAGAATATACTTAATTTAAATGATTCACGAAGCAAAGGATGAGATAAGAGAGCAAATGCAGGCAATGAACAATCACTCCAATAAACAGTTAAAAGAGCAACTGCAGGAAGCAAAAGATCATTTCAATGAAGAGATAGAGATTCTGAAAAAACAATCAGAAAGCTTGAAATGAAGGAAACAATAAACCAAATAACTCAATGGAAAGCATCACCAACAGACTAGATCACCTGGAAGACAGAACCTCAGACAATGAAGACAAAATATTTAATCTTGAAAATAAGGTTGATCAAACAGGGAAGATGGTAAGAAATCATGAATGGAAACTTCAAGAACTATGGGATATCATGAAAAGACCAAACTTAAGAATTATCGGGATTGAGGAAGGCATGGAGATACAAACCAAAGGAATGACCAACCTATTCAATGAAATAATTTAAGAAAATTTCCCAAACCTGAAGAATGAAGTGGAAAATCAACTACAAGAGCCTTACAGAACACCAAATGCACAAAATTACAACAGATCCACACCAAGGCACATTATAATGAAAATGGCTAACATCCGAAATAAAGACAGAATTTTAAAGGCTGTGAGAGAAAAGCATCAGATTATGTATAGGGGGAAACCAATACAAATATCAGCAGATTTTTCAGCTCATACCTGAAAAGCTAAAAGGGCCTGGAACAACATATTTCAAGCTCTGAAAGAACATGGTTGCCAACCAAGAATCCTATACCCAGCAAATCTAACCTTCAGATTTAAAGACAAAATAAAATCCTTCCATGATAAACAAAAATTAAAAGAATTTACAAATAGAAAGCCTGCACTACAGAACATTCTCAGCAAAATATTTCATGAGGAGGGAATGAAAAACAACAATGTAGGTCAGCAAAGGGAGAACTACCCTAAAGGAAAAGCCAATCAAAGGAGAAACCAAGACAAGTTAAAACCAAAAATAAGCCAAAATGACTGGGAATACAAATCGTATCTCAATAATAATCCTGAACATTAATGGCCTAAACTCATCAATCAAAAGACACAGACTGGAAGATTGAATTAAAAAGCAATACCCAACAATATGCTGCCTTCAAGAGACTCATCTCATAGAAAAAGACATCCACAGACTAAAGGTGAAAGGATGGGAAAAAGAAATACCATGCACATGAACTCAGTAAAAAAGCAGGAGTTTCCATCCTTATATCAGATAAAGTGGACTTCAACCCAAAGTTAGAAGGGATAAAGAAGGACATTTCATACTGCTTAAGGAAATCATGAATCAGAAGACACAGCGATCATAAATATTTATGCTCCAATCAACAGCACATTCATGTACATCAAACAAATCCTTCTCAATTCCAGGAATCAAATAGAACACAACACAATAATTCTGGGTGACTTTAACACATCACGGTCAGAATGCATGAGAAAATGCTTTCCCTTCCAGAGTCCTATCAATAGAGTACATTAGCTAAATTTGAGTTTTTGCCAATGGAGAGAGAGAAAATGATCTTACATCCACAGTTTTAATTTACCTTTCTCTTTTTTAATGAGTGACATTAACTATCTTGTTTACTAATAGCAAATTTTATTTCCTTTTTCCATTTTGAAATGGTTACGATTTTGTCAATTTACATGTTAGGAAGGATAGCTCTTTGTGATATGAGCTGTAAATATCTCCTTTAGTTGTCTCTTTTTTTTTTTAAAGCTTGTTTATGATGCTTCTTTCCATAAAAAATTGATATTTATATAACAAAAAGTACCAGTGAAATAATTTATGACTTGGGGATTTTGAGTCATGAAAGGTTAGATAGTTCTTGGTAACTCCAGATTTGTAAAGAAAAAATTTTCAAGTTTTGTTCTTATTATTTAATGATTGTGTTATTTAAAAAATATCTTTGATACATATGGAATTTATCATGGTATATGAGGTAAGGCAGGGATATTATTTACTATCCCTATAACATTTTGACTACTCCCTTTTCCCAGTACTTTGAGATGATGTCCTCTTTATACATTTAATTTCTATATGTATCTGAGTATACTTACATCTGGCATTCTGTTTTGCTAATAGACCAGTATGATACTTTTAAATTATTCAGCCTTTTAAAAATGCTTTAATGTGTTTTAGTGCTGGCTCCACTTCTGTCTTGGAAGAAATCCTAGTTCTTGGCTGGCAGCAGTGAACGTCTCAAGTGTGTAAGGAAAACTTGCGGGGTGGAGTGTTCCGCTTTGGCCGCCTAGGAAAGTAAACAACTGCCCCAAGTTGACTCAGTGTTACCAAGGGAACCTGTATAGGAACCTGGTGGTCTGATCCCCTGTGGCACATTGTGATTGGGCAAGAAACCTATAAAATGTATAGCCATTCCCACAATAAACGAGTTTGCAGGCTACTCACCACAAGCCTGCTTCCACCCAACTCCCAGAGTCTGGGTCTTGACTCCACGCCCTTATCCCGCATATGAGCTACCCTGGCACAAGAGAAACTACATTTCTGTTTATTTTTTTCACTAAACTTAGCATTAGGTGAAATAGCTTAAAACTGTTAAGTTTCCATTGAGATTTTGTTAACTTTACAAATTAATTTACAAAATAATATGGTCCTTCTCTTTGTAGAATGGTTATTTTTTGACTTCAGTGGTATTTTAATTTTTATTTTTAATACGTCTCATTTTTATTGACAAACATATTAATATGTTTTTGTTACTGTTATATATGAAATATTTTCTTCCATTAAATCCTCCAAAAGATTTTTTGAGTATATATAAACTACTGATTTTTGTATGTCAATTTTGTACTTGGTAATCTAATTGAGCTATCTTAATGTTTGTAGTATCTGTTAATAAAATATCTTGAATCTAAAAAGAAAACAATGACATCAAGGCTGAAATTCTGGCAATATAAAAAACCTCTGACCGAGAGACCCTTGGACAATCCAATGACACAGCCTGGTGAGGCTGCAGAGCATTTACCAGCCAAGTGCAGTATCACAACAGTTTCTTTAAATCTGGATATACTCACTGGGATACTGGTACTCTGACAGCATGGTACAGCAAAGCTCAGGCAAACTGTTTCCAGGGATCATTTATAAGTTATATCAAGAGAAAATAATAAAAACAAAAGATCTATAGTCTTTCCATCCTGAATTCTTTTTTTTTTTTTTTTTTTTTTTTTTTTTTTTTTTTTTTTTTTTTGCAGTGCTGGGGATCGAACCCAGGGCCTTGTGCTCGCAAGGCAAGCACTCTACCAACTGAGCTATATCTGCAGCCCCATCCTGAATTCTTGTGAGAACTATTACATGTTTGCTGTTTTGTGTTATCACCTCCTGGGAAAAAAACTGCTTTCAAGTTTCCTAATAAGAAGGAAAACTAGTGATCAAATGTCATCACTAACAATCATCTGGAGCATAAAATTAGAAGACAGGTCACCACAGAGGGCCCATGCAGTGATAAGATAACTTCCAGAGCTTGACAATGATCCTTCTCTCAGTCTACCTCTCCTAAGATGGAGACCAGTGAGAAGGTATTTCCAATTCTGCTTATACCTGTTTTAGTCAGCTTTTTCATTGCTGTGACTAAAAGACCTGACAAGAACAATTAAAGGAAGAAACGTTTATTTGGGGCTTACAGTTTCAGAGGTCTCAGTCTATAGACAGCTGGCTCCATTCCTCAGGGCTTGAGGTGAAGCAGAACATCATATTGCCAACTATGGTTGACAATAATTAACTGAATAATTCAAAATAACTAGCATAGAGGATTTGAATTGTTCCCAGGAATAAGGAAGTTACACAGAGAAAAAGGTGCAGAAATCGCATAGGGCCTGAGTCTTTTCCAAATACTGTGCTGTAAACAAAGAGACTCCACAAAGCTGCCCAAAGAACTACTACGGGGAAAGAACAATTACCAGGGAGCTATGAGCTGAACAACTGCTAGAGACCACCCAAGTCTAAAATACATCCTAGTTCTTGATCTGAAGAGTGGAGAGAGCTTGTTGAAAATCCTAGAGACCTCAGAAAGACCACATGTCAGAAGTAGAAGCTATCCAATCTTAAAAGATCACTTCACACTTCTTTCATAATACTTAAAAAACAAGCTTCATACTAATAATGAACATGTGGAAACTAAAAAAAACTACCATTTATGATTGCTACACAGAAAATGAAATACTTAAATATAAATCTAACAAGATGTGCACTAAACTAGTATACTGAAAATTACAAAATGATGACAAAAGAAAACCAAGAAGAGACCTTAATAAGTAAGAACCATATTGTGCTCATGGATTTGAAAATTCAATATAGTAAAGATATAAATTGTCCCCAAATAGGTCTGTAGGTTTAATGCAATTCCTGTCAATTTTTTTTTTAAGTTTCTACACCTATAGGCAAGCTTGTTCTAGATTTTTAGTAAAAACACTGGAGAAAAATATTTTTTTATATAAGCCCATGCAAAGAGTTATTAGACTTGACACAAAAAGCATAATCTATATCATAAAAAACTGATAATGTAAAACTTTTTACTGTGAAAAGCCCCTATGGGAAAAAAAATCTAAACATGGAGGAGAAAGAAAAGATTATCTAGTACTGAAAGAAAAAAAATTATCTAGAATTCTTTATGCAGAAAAAATAAAGATCATAAATGGAAGCAAAAATAAAGATATTTTCAAAAACACAAAAGCAGGAAGAATTCATTACCAATAAGTGTTCCAGAGCTGGGGATATAGCTCAATTGGTAGAGTACTTGCCTACATACACAAGGCCCTGGTTCAATTCCCAGCACCACCAAAAAAATAAATAAATAAATAAATATTCTAGTTGTGTAATGCTTGGCAACAAATTGCCCTAAAACTCCAGCATAACAAAGCAAATGTTATATTTCACAATATTATGAGTCAGACATTTGTTGGTCTTTTATTTTTCATGGCATCTGTGCATTCACTTGATAGTCTTCACTCATATATCTGTCTTCACATACATGGCTGCTCTCAGGTTAAGAGAATGTTAGCAGACATGGCCAGAGGAAGGTTTTATTAGGGATGTGGATCAAAGAGCATATGCAGTTTACCAACACGGGGCCTCAAGGTAACTGAACTCCTTACCTAGTTTCCAAGGCTTTAAGAGTGAAAAATCTGAAAGACAAAATCTACATGCCTTTTATGACCTAGACCCAGGAGTCACCAAGCATCACTTTTGCCATACCCCAATAGTTAAAGGAATCAGTGAGCTCACAAATTTTAAGGAGAGAGAACACAGCTCCCCCAACCTCAGGACAGCAGGAATTCCAATGAATATGAGAGTGAGTTTATGTTGTTACAATCTTCCGGCCAAAAATTGTTTGCATTTCTCTATCATACAATATATATTCACCCAAGACCCTCCAAAAGTCTCATGTCATCATAGCATTGGTACAGATTAAAGTACAGGTTCCCAACATCTGAATCAAGTCGAGATATAGATGAGGCTCCATGAATTTTTTGAGTCAGATACACTTGATCTGAAAACATGTACACTGGAGAGACAAGTTATCTTCCTTACACATACCCAACATACAGTAGTGGAACAGGCACAGAATAACCACAGTTAATATTTCCATTCAATAAAGGAGGAAAATAGTCACCAATTCACTGATACTCTAAAATCTAGTTGGGCATATTTACCAATTTGTAATTGGGACCACTTTCTAAGAATGATTTCTGAGAATTATTTTCCACAATTTTTGGCTCTTCCCACTGTAATCATGGTAATTCCAAGTCATTCCTAACTATAAAAACTACTCTAATTTTGCAAATGAGTAGCTTCCTCAGCCTGCTTCCTGTCCACAGAACTTTGGGAGTCTAAAAGTTTCTTTTTACTTTGTACAATATATTCCTTTCAATGCAAGCTTATTTTTTTATATTAACTTATAATTTATTCCATTAGATAAAAGTTACCTCCACAAATATCTTAGGTAGGTCCTTTCTACCTTAGGATTCCTATAATATTAGTGTGGAACAATGCCCTTAAGACACTTTGAAGTCAGGCTGGGGATGTAGCTCAGTTAGTAGAGTTGCCTTGCATGACCATGGCCCTGGATTCAGTCCCCAGCACCACGAAAAAAAAAAAAAAAAAAAGAAAGAAAGAAAGAAAAGAAAAGAAAGAGACTTATGTTGTTCAGTCCCTTAAGAAGCTTACAAGTCCTTTTATCTCTGAACCTTTAACAAAAGGTTTTACAATCACATCCATATCTTTATCTCTACCTTGAACCCATGCTTTTTTTAACAGAACCTTAGGATTTGATCATTGTCTTATAATACTTAGAGTATTTTCTGCTGGGGGAAACTAAAGATGAGAAAAACTTTCATTTTCAGATCTTATTCCTACATATCCTCTAAACTGTTTAGAGAATGTTTAAAAATTGAATAATTCTTTCTTTAGTACAGAATTTTCTATCTGCAACTTATGACACATAAAAAAAAAAACTAACAAACAAAAAAAACAAAAAAAAAAACAAAAAAAAAACCTAACAAAAGAGTTGACACTTTCAAAAGTCGACCTAGAACTTTTCTATGTCCAATTTAGTAGTTCATTAAATATATTTTCTATTCTCCATGTTATCACATTTGCTAAACCATCTGCCATGACATAACCAGGGCCTCCTTTCCTCTAGCTTTCAATAACATTTTCCTTACTTTCCTTTAAGCCTGAATTGACACCTTTCTTAATGCCTGCCAGAATTCCAGTAATTCTTGTCAGTATCCTTTCAAATTCTGCTTGACATCTTATCCCAAATCCAATGCCTATATTTTTGGTTTTTGTTACAAAAGCTCCCCAAATTCTGTTCCATTTATCTAATAAATTGTGACTACTTCAAAAGTAGTTGCTTAAGACAATAATGATATTATTATATCTTGTGAGTCACAAAATCAGGAATCAGGCTTCAATACACCTTTTTGTTCCTTGAGGTATCAAGAGAGGTCACTCAGTATTCACCTTGATGAATGGAAGGCCTGGAGGGTTCCAAACAGCTTCATTCACATATCAGACACCATGTTGGGGATGATTAGAAGGCCAGGCTTAGCTGGTTCTGTTGACCAAGACATGGCCTCCCAACATGATGGCCTTTCTCACATGATGGCTCTAAGAGCATGCAATCAAGTAATCAAGGTAAAAATGTCATGGTTTTTACAATCTAGCCTCAGAAGTCAGAGTTTCATTTTTGCTGTGCTCTACAGATCAATTTGCTGTGCTCTAGCCAGATCAGATTCAAGAGGAGGGGACAGAAAGACCAAATGTGGGAACAAAAATAGTGCCAAAGAATGTGCAACCATTTTTTAAAACTAACATGGCAGATCTGCATTACAGAAAAATGTTAGAAGGAAGTTCTTCCAATGGATGGAAACTTAGTTTTACACAAAGGAATGAAAAGCACCAGAAATGATAAACATGTACGTTAATGAAAATGAAAAGGATGCTTTTTCTTTTATTTCTTTAGGTCCCATGTAGCAGTAAAAATGAAAAAAAAAAAAAAAATCTAACAAGCACAGTACAAAAGACCTGGGTAAAATGGATCTGACCTTATGCAATTTCAGAAGCATTCTTTTATCAACCAGCATGGAAACTCTCAGTATCGCCAACCAATAAAAGGAAATGGAAAAAGTGTCATTTTCACACAGTGTGATAGAAGTAACGATAATACACCATGACATCAGAGGGGTAAGGAGAGTATATCAAGGTATTTATTCTCCCACGTCTCTCCTCAAGGGGTCACCATGGGCTGGTGACAAGCACAGCCTCTCCAAACAGGCTTTCCAACTACAAGTTCAGAAATCAATGGCCTCTTCTCACTCTTTCAGGCACTTGTATTCCAGAGAACTCACTGCAATATCCCTTGTGGTACACTTTGGACCTTTTGTAACATCTAACAACAAAGTAATAGAGTCAAAGCAAAAAATCAACTCTTATAAAAGAGTTTTGCTAATAATGTAAGTTCTCATTATAATTTGAATCCTAAAGAATACTTAGGACTAGGAGAGCAATATTTATATATGTCAAAGAAAAAAATTAGAGGCTGGGGATATAGCTAAGTTGGTAGAGTGCTTGCCTTGCAAGCACAAGGCCCTGGGTTCAATCCCCAGCACTGCAAAAAAAAAAAAAGAAAAGAAAGAGAGAGAAATTATTGTGAGAGAGAAAGAGAGAGAGAAATTATTGTGAGAGAGAGAAAGAAATTATTGTTTTGAAGTACTTGATGTGAAATTTTGAATGAAATGCAAACCCATTATCATTATTATAAGGTATTTCAATGCTACACCTGTCAGTGAAAGAGCTATTAAATTTAGAGTACAATCTCAAATGATCAAATTATCTAAATTCTGATTAATAACAATAAAAGATGATTTCCCAACTGAAGAAAACATAAATTCTATTATCTCTCATCATCTATTTATGTGTGCGAAGATTGTGCTAGACTCATAAAGTTAGGCCATAAAAAGGTATGCAGGAATCTGCCTTGCTCCCAAAATACTTGCTCTTAGACCAGCAGGCTGGAAAAACCACATTCTGTCCACAGAACCAGCAAAACCCTGCCTTCTGCCAATGGTAACATTCAAGAACTTAAAGAGAACATTGTTTACAGGTATTGAGTACAAAGCATGTTAGTCTTTTCAAGCATAAAATCTGGCAGTAAGAGATCATGATCATGATCACTCATTGCAAATGGCAGAGTTTAGAAAACTGTCAAACAATGTCTACTAAAGCATAACATAAAGACCCTGAGCTCGGTAATTTCTTTCCCTACATGAATTCTCTATATACATATATACACATGTGCATAAGCACCAAAAGACACATACTAGAATGGCAAATAAGAACTTCATATTAGCCCCAAACTGAACATTACTTAAATGCCTATCAACAATAAAGTAGACAACTAAATTAGGTGCAATTTACAGAACAAAATTCTAAAGAATAATAAAACAATTCACACAGAACAATATGAATGAATCTCACAATGTTAAGAAAAATAAGCTAGACAAAAAAGAGCATACATTTTATTATTTAATTTGTATAAAGTATTAAAACAGGCAACAACAATCTATGCTGTTAGAACTCAGGGTGATGGTTACTCATCTTGTCATGGGAGGTAATGACAAAAGAGAAGGCCAGGATGCTGGTAATATTTTGCTTGATGACCAGAGAGCGATTCATATGTGTGATGGCTTTAAAACATATCTACAATCTTTGAAATGCCTATCAAAAAGGAAAAGCTCACCTTCCTCTCCTTGTATATGGGATAGTCTTAGTGACTGACCTCTGGCAAAAAGGATGCTCTAGTGCTGGGAGTGTAACTCAGTAATAGAATGCTGGCCTAGCATTCGAGGCCATGTTTGATCCCAGCATCGTGCACACAAAATGCAGTGGAAATGACACTGCATGACTTTCAAAGCTAGGTTAAAAAAAAGATACTAGAGCTTCTGCATGACCCTTCTGCCTGTTTTTTGTTGTTGTTGTTGTTGTTGTTGTTTATTTGTTTGTTTTTTCCAGCAATGCTGGGGATCAAACCCAGGACTCTACCGACTGAGTTATCTCCCCAGCCTGCCTGTTTCTTGGGACACTAAACCTTAGTATTCAATCACCATGTAGTGAGAAAGTCAAGGAGCCACATGGAAAAGTCATGCATAAGTATTCTGCTCACAGACGTTAACTAAAGTTTTGGTCAATAAGCAGCATTAACAGCCAGACATGTGAGCAAAGGAGACTAAAGATGTTTCCAGTCTCCTGGCCTTCAAGCTACGCAATCTGAATTCTATCTAAAAGTGTAAATTCATGAACAAAAGAAATGCTATAATTTTAAGCCTCTATATTTTGAAGTGATTTGTTATCCAAATATGTTTAAATTGAACATACAACATGTGTACTGACTTTGTTAAAACTCACTGAGCTCTATCATTATATGTACTTTTCCTTATGTATATTATAATTAGGTTTGAGTAAAGGTCTAACATATCATGATAGAAAAAAGTGAAAGTTTCTATTCAATAAACTTTTAATACCTTATTGAGAAGTTTTACATAAACTCATTATTATATATTTCCCTAATGCTTTGCTCTATCCTTAAAATTACACAATACAATGAAAATGTAATGGATTTTTTTATCACACCTCATACAGACTCTTGCTAATATTCATCAATTTATACTCACAATCTGCTCAATTCTTATTGTTTATCATGTGTTGGTGTGGGGGAAAAAATGTTAAGAAGCACTGCTGTGGCAGACACCTAGTACCATTTCCTTTTCTTCTGTTGATAGGGCCTCATTATCCTTTGGAAAACTACCTACCCCCTTGTCAGTGAAAGTAGCCAACACCTGATTTTCAGCTTTTCCTTTAATTCTATTATACTTCATATCCTTCCAATAAGTGTACTATTTTATTTGAGTTGAAAATATTTGTCTCTAGTCTTTGCAATCAAAGAACACTTTAATGATATATATCTTCAGTGATAGCACATTGTCCAACATACAGTTGATGTTGAATAAATATAAAATGTTTATAAAATGGACAAACTAATTTTTGACAAAAGCACTAAGGCAACCCATTAGAAACCCAGTAGAAAAAGAATAGTTTTTCAACAAATATTTCTGGAATAATTATCAATTTGCAACAAATATAAAATTGAATCCATGCTTCAAATCATATACAAAAGTTAATTCAAAGTAAATCATAAACCAATGTACAGCCTAAAACATAGGAAGAAGTCTTTGTAATCTTAGTAGGCAAATACATCTTAGAGATCATATTAAAAACATAGTCCATAAAAGAATAAATTGGGCTTCATTAAAATTTAAAACTTCTCTTCACTATTAAGAAAATGAGGCTGGGGATATAGCTCAGTTGGTAGAGTGCTTGCCTTGTATGCATAAGGCTCTGGGTTCGATCCCCAGCACCAAAAAGAAAAAAAGAAAATGAAAAGACAAACTACATATTGGGAGAAAAAATTTATAAAGCATATATCTGACAAAGGCCTTATATCCAGAATATATTTTTTAAAACTTTCAAAATTTAAGAAAACAAGCAATCCATTTTTTTGAAAAATGAAGATCTGATTAGACTCTAAAGGAAATACAGATGGCATATAAGCACATGAGAAGATGCTATTATGGTTTGGCTATGAGGTGTCCCACAAAAGCTCCTATTAATGCAGGAATATTCCAAAGCAAAAATGACTGGGTTGTAGGAGCTATACTCTAATCAGTTCACCCTACTTTGAAAGGTCTGGATAGTAACTACAGGCACATGGTGGAGTGGTTGGAGGAGGAGGGTCATTGGAGGAGGCATGCCCTGGAACGGTTGTTCTTCCTGCAGTCCTTTCTCCCTCTTTGCTTCCTGAAAATACCATAAGCTAAGTAGCTCTTCTCTGCTGGGCCCTTCTCCCATGATGTGCTGCCTCACCTTAGGCCCAGAGCAGGGGAGTCAGCCATCTAGGGACTCAAACATCTGAAACCATGAGCCCTATGTTGCTTCTCTAAGTTGCTCTTTTTGGGTACTGTGGCCCCAGCAATACAAAAGTTAACTAAAACAAAAATTGGTTCCAAGAAGTGGGGTTGTTGCTATGACTAACCTGACAGTGTGATTCAGAAGTCTTCGGAACTGGTTGGAGGGAGAAATTTTGAAAAGTTTGTAAATGCAGGCTTGAAAAGCTTCATAATGTTGTAAGCTAAGCTTAAAGGTTAATTCCAGGAGGAGTTCAGAAGACCAAAATGGTGACAGAAATGCAGATTGTGCTCATGAGGTTTCAGAGGGACATGAGGACACCATTAGGAATGGGACTAGAAGCCACTTGTGTTATATTCTGGCAAAGAACTTGGTTACATTTCACCCATGTCCTGAAACTTTGTGTGAGGCTGAATTTAAAGGTAATATACTAATTAACCTGGCAGAAGAAATTTCAAAGAAGCACAGCATTCAGTCAGTGTCATGGATATTGCTGGCAGTTGTTAGGTTTACTATGAGAATTTGGAGAAGGAAAGAGACCTAAAGAAACTGGGGTCAAGAAAGTTGTGCTTCTTGAAGAGATTACAGCCCCTAAAGAGATGCTATGTACTTTGCATAGAGACAATAGGAATGATGCCTCTAGGGCATTTCAGGGCACAGAAAGGAAAATTCATTTGAGAAGAGATTTTTGGGGGGTGCCCAGATTCAGAGGAGCCTAGAAAGATGTTTCATCATGCTAAACTGTACAGGCACTCAAAGGCTACTGCAGCTAAGATTCCAGGGGGCCCAGGTAATGAATGAGCTGGCAGGATTCTTGGCAGCATCTACGTGGTGATGGTTCTGTAGAAATGTAGGATGCTGGAGTTAGGGGTCCTGGAGGCTTCCACTAAGATTTCAAGGGAAGGTTACTCTGCAGGCTACCCTGAGAGTGCAATGGGTGAAGCTATAAAAGTGAAGCCAAAGCAGAAATGGGGACATCGGGAATTAAGAGATACCAGTAACATGGACTGTCTGCCAAGAAAAGCTTCTGGCTGTGAATAGTGAAGAGAGAGGGTAAAAGAGAGTCCATGTAAGCTTCAACTGGCAAGGTCAAGGAGTGGGGCTGCCCAAGACCTTTGAAAATCACATTTTGCCGCCATGTATTCTAGATGCTGTACACAAAGTTACCGAACCTGTTTGCCCAGCTGGGTTTCAGTCTTCCTTTTTTCCTGTCCCTTCTTTCTGTGCCTTGTCCCTCCCTTTTGGAATGGAGATGTTTACTCTGTGTTACTGTATATTGAGTATGTTTAATTTGTTTTTTAGGTTCACAACTGAGAGTTTGCCTTGAGAATCAAAGAAGACTTTGGATTTGGACTTTTGGGTAATGCTGAAACTGTTAAGACTATGGGACTTCTAGAGATAGACTGTTCGTATTTTGCAATGTGAGATAGACATGAGCTTTTGGGGGCCAGGGGCAGAATGTTATGGTTTGGATATGAGATGCCCTTCCAAAAGCTCTTGTTGCAGGCATACTCAAAGGTAAAAATGACTGGGTTGTAAAAACTATAACCTAGTTTATTAACTAGCCAAATCCTACTTTGAATGGACTGAGTAAGTGGTAAATAGGTAGGGCATGGCTGGAGGACATGGATCAATGGGGCATATCTTAGAAGGGTTGTTCTTCCTGCAGCCCCTTTCTCCCTCTCTCTGCTTCCTAACTCTGCCATTTGCTGAATAGGTTCCTCCCCTTGGCCCTTTCTATGATGTGCTGTCTCACACTGGGTCCACAGCAATGGAATCAGTCATCTATGGACTGAGATCTCTGAAACTGTGAACACCAAATAAACTTTACCTCCTGTAAGTTGTTCTTTTTGGTGTTTTGGTCGTAGTAATACAAAAACTAAAACTGATGCTTAACATCATAAGTCTTTAGGAAAATGCAAATTAAAACCACAAGACAGTGCTACAAACCTATCTGAATGGCTAAATTAAAAAAACTAAAAGTACCAAATGTTGGTGAGGATGTAGATGAACTGGAGCTTTCCTGATGGAAACATAAAGAGGTATACCACTCTGGAAAATAAAAAAATTTCTTAGGAAGTTAAATATACACCTACTACAGGAAACAGCCATTCCACTTTTGGATAGTGATCCAAGTAAAAAAGAAAAATGTGTACATATACATTTCCTTGCACACAAATGTTCACAGCAGTTCCATGGGTAATAGCTTGAGACTAAACACAACCTAAATGTTCACCAAAAGATTAAGTGGATAAACTGTAGTACATTCACACAATGGAATACACTTCACAATAAAAGAATGAACAATTGTACGCAGATCATGAGTGAAAGAAACCAGACCAAAAAAAGGGTACTTTGATTTCAGTTATATAAAACTTTAGGAAATGCAGATGAATCTATACTAACAGAAAGTAGATCAGTGGCTGCTTAGGTGTGGGACATAGGGAGGAAGAAGTTACAAAGGGACAGAAAGAAACTTGATGGTGATGGACATATTCACTTAGTCATAGTGATGATTTTAGTGGGGAGGACATATGTCAAAACTTAGCAAATTGTACACTTTAAATGTGCTCCATATATTTTATGTCAATTATCCCTCATTAATATTATTTTTAAAATCTGCAATTAACTGTCATATTTGAAGGAGACTAAAGGGGAAAAGAATGGAAATCTCAGTTAAAGGCCTCAGTGAGGTTTGTGAATTACCCAAGCATGCAAAGAATCCATGCTTCTTCCACTCAGCTGAACTTTAACAGAGTTAATGAGTCATCTCATTAACATTGTCCAAAACTAGTGTCAACCACCACCATTATGTCTGTTATACAAAATCAGTAAAAAATGAACTCCATGGCTTAAGATACTGCAAACTGAACATATAATCCACATTTTAACATTTTTAAAAGACTTTTCTACTTGCAAGGAAAATTTAATAGTATGTGAACTTTTTTGCATGTGTTTGTATTTAATCTCTCAGAATTTTGGTATTTTCATCCATTAAATGCCATAAGAAATTAGAAATGCCATAAGAATTAGAAAACCAGGAAACTAAGACGTAGGCTTTGCCAGTTATTATACTTTTGGGGGCAGGGTTATATTCCCCCACCCCTGCTCTAAGACATCCATTTCTTTCCATTACTAATTATCTTAAGTTTTTCTCCCAGCTTCCATCCCTCTATCACTGGACCCCTTCAAAAAGGTTCATGAGTAAGGTCACTGCTACAGCCTTGCTGACCATTACACTGTTCAAAGAGGCATCCAATCTCCCTTCAGTCACCCTGTGACAAACACAATGCTCCTCTGGGCTGGTCTTCAGAGTTTTCCAGTCATTGTTCAATGGCTGGATGGGAAAAAAGGTCTCAACATCTCCATTTCTAATTACAGGTGGAGGGTAGCCCATGTTCTCCCAGCAAAGTCATGTGGAGCTTTGACTCTTTAACGGAGGGCTAACTTAAAAATAAAAATAAAAAAATAAAAATACCCGAAGGCCCAATAGAAAACAGTGGCTGAGCCCACAACTCTAGTAGTAAGCAAACTTAACTTTAATTTCCATCTCTGTCACTTACTGTGTGGAAATTTGCCATATCCAAAACTAATTTTTTCAACCCTAAAATGGGGGTTAAGATTATTCAATTTTTAAATGGTATTAACTTTCATTGTAAATTAGAGCATACTGGCTAATCTTGAACATTAATTTAGCATATGACACACCAATTTTTTTCCTAAATATATCATTAAACTGAAATCTTATATGGCCACAATTTACTGAGAAAATAGAACTTTCTCCTCCTCAGTAAAGAATTTAAAAGGAAACCAAGTAAAGCTCTAATATGGTACAAACCTCAAAGCCAATCGCCTTTGCCAATCAGCTCGGCCTCCGTGCAAACCCAGCCCTCTTCCGGCTGCCCCACCCACGCTCTCACGCTGGAGCCCCACCCTTCTCTGCGAAGTCCCGCCCCCATACTTGATCCTGGTTCCCATTGGGCAATTCTGGACGTTGTATACACACTCGATACACGCACGTTTGGCCAGGGCGTCTTCACGCCTGCGCAGGAGCGCTGTTAAGCAGCTGGACACTGGGGTCGGGGGGAGGGGGGCGGAGGTCGGGCCGAATCTTCCTCCGTAATAAGAAGCGACGTGTCCTGCTTCCCGCGGTCCTGGCTCCTTGGGTCCGGTCGGATCTGGCCTGGGCGCTGGAGCTGCTGTGGCTCCCACCGCGGCGGGTGCGATGGAGGCCGTGCCGGAGCCCAGCACTCACTCCGGGGGAGGCCGAGTCAACCCGCGGTGCTAGTAGATGAGACGGCGGCGGCGGCGGTGGCAGCCCAGGCTCTCCATGAGCAAGCGGCGGCGGCGACGGGTGCGGCGGCACCGGCGGTTTTCGGTCCCCGGGGAGGTACGAGGATTCAGTTTCCTAGTGGACGGAGACTGGCCGGTGTGGGAACGCCTTCCGCGACCTGGCCTTCCCGCCCATTTGCTCGCACCCCCAGGCGCTTGGCGGGGGCACTGACCGGATGGAGGTCGGGGCGCCCGGCAGTCTCACCCGCTGCAGGTTCCGGAACTCGCCCTCGATGCTCGGCCAGCCCTCGGTGGCAGGCCTCCAGGGAGTGCGGCCGGGTGGGCGTGGCCGGAGAAGAGCTTGAGAGGGGTGTCCATCGCGCGCGCCCCGCGGGTCTCTGCCTCGCAGCCCGCGGTGCTTCCAAGAGGAGCGCGTGCACGTTCTTTCAGAAGAGTATTTCGGGGGCGCTTATTCGAGGGGGTACTCTAGGATTCCTGAATTATTTGGAGGTATGGCATTCAGTGCCTTGGGCATGTGGTCTGATTCTCCCTGCCAGCTTGGGGTACAAATTGCCACCCTTGGGAATGACCGGAAAGAAAAGGTGGTGTTTTGCCAAGTAAATGGAGGTTTGGAGAGTTTTCCAGATTTATTCAACCTGGAGGCCCTGTTGAGACAGGAAAGTAAAGCCAGCTAAATACATCCTCCAGTGCTTCTTAATACATTGCCTAAAGGAACAACCTTTTCAACGAGGTGGCAAAACTTAAGGCAACTTAAAGAAAAGTTCTTTGCAGCCATCTCACCATCTGTTTTCTTCTTTTCCCTATTTTTATTGCAATTTACTTTTGAACATATCACCAAATTAATGCTAAAACTAGTTTAAGTGTCCTTTAGTTCTTTCAGTCTTCCCTGGCTAAAGTTAGGTTCATGCCATATGTGGCATTGTGGTTTAATTCTCTTAGATTATAACTATTGCTTTGAAGAGCTACAGTTACCCTTCATTTGGTCATGTTTGAGAGGTATTTGAAGACATACTGGAGGTTAATTCTTCCTTTCCAATGCAGTATTAGGAATCTTAACTCAAGCTTATTAACCAATCTTAAACCTTACTACAGGGTTCTTTAAAATTCAAGAAATATAACTCAAATCATGAAAAGGGTATTTTAATTTTTAAAATATTCAAATGCCTTATGATTTTTTAAAATCTCTGTAAATGAAAGTTGCTTTCTATTAAGAAATGAGTGTGTTCTCCTAAGCTTCACATTTGCCACACCCTCTTATTTCTAAGTGGTTGACCTCTGCCACCATGTTAGCAGACTATATATAAACATTTACACTTCAAACTAAATATAGTGTTGAATATTTTAGAGTTCACAATATCTTGCTTCAGATGGAAAACACTGCATGTGTGTATCCAATATATTGAAGAACCAAATTTTTGTTGGCTAATATTGCAAAATAGGTTTGAACTTAATTTTTCACACAAAACCCACAGGTCTGCACTATTATTGGGGATTGAGTTCATGTTGTGGTTGAGAGAATATAGCAATTAAAAAGATAGTAAATATAAGACACTGACTTCAGTCTCTCTTCTTATTCTTCAGATGCTTCCCTTTTTCATAAAAGTACACTTTTTGTAAAAGTGACATATTGGAAAACAATACAGTTTTAGTTTATATATTTATTTGTCCCAAGTAAAGTGAAGTAACTTTTTTTCAATACAATTTTAATAGGAACTTCTAAAAAATTTTTTTGACTTTATATAACATACTTAGGACATAAGCATGTTTATTAAAACAGTGTCAGTGGCTTTAAAAAGAAAGTACTTAGCTCTCCTTAAAGTAAGAGGAAGTTAAATGCCAGGATTGGTTTTTGTCTGTAGCAAAGGTGCTATACACAGATTTTTTAATACTCAGATAAAATGTGTAACATGATTAATACAAAGGCCACTAAATAACACCCCAAAACTAAGGATCCCACTATATCAGTTTTTTAAGGGAAACCACCAATATTAATAAGGAAATGGAAGCACAGCTTCAATTTTAAAGGAAAGAGGAGGTTTACTTTAGGAATATGTCTAAACAGATTTAGTTTGTATTTTTAAATACCTTTATTTTCATTTAGGACTTTTATTTCAGGGTTTTCCTATAACAGATAAAATCTGCAATATAGTTAATATATAGGCCTATCAAATGACTATTCTGTACTTCAGAAAAAGGTTCTGCCATCTTAAATGGTCTTTGCAGAGAGCATAAATATTGCCCCCAAAAATGTACATTTAATTTTTTGTTACATTGAAGGACCATCTAACAAAATTTAATTTGAATTATTCGGTAGGTTTATTTTTGTTTAAGCATGCATTTACATGTTCTGTTTTAAACTTTTCAAATGCAGGATGAAGACACTGTTTGAAGAGATCAAAGCATCAATTAAAAATAACTATAACCAAGATCGATCATTTTGGAGGCCTGTTCTTCCTTGGGGAGGTGTTTTTACTATCAAAGCTGGCCGCAAAGCAGTATCCTGTACACCACTCTATGTTGAAATAAGACTGAAAAACACCTGCACCATAGATGGATTCTTGATGTTATTATATGTCATTCTTAATGAAAATGAAAATTTTCCTAGGGAACTCTCTCTTCATTTTGGTAGAGAGTTTGTAGACTGTTTTCTTTATTTAATGGACACCTATAGTTTTACAACTGTGAAGCTACTTTGGATTTGGGACAAGATGGAAAAACAGCAATACAAATCTGAAGTTCATAAAGCTTCATTAATAATTGATTTGTTTGGGAACGAGCATGATAACTTTACAAAAAATCTTGAAAATCTCATGTCTACCATTCAAGAGAGTTACTGTTCCAACTGGCGATGCCCAACTCGAGTACAGGAAGATCAGCAGCGCACAATTAATATAAAGTAAGTTGCTCTGATATCTGTTACATGGCTCACGTTTTTAAATCAACAATATATATGTGTATGTATGTATAAACACATACAGAACCAACTAATCACCTTTCAGTAGCAAACTAATGAATTAAAGGGTACTTTACTGTTTTGGAATGTTTCACTCTTCAAATGGGTCTCTGTCAGAAAGGCCAGTTCCAGATGAACAAGAGAACTTTTTTAAAAAAGTCAAGGCCAGGGCATAATTATAGACAGAAAACATCTCTTACCTGTAAAGGATGTAGATGTGAGGAGTTTTTATACTGACTGGGAAAGGTGCTAGGAGACAGCAGTGTTTTTGGCTTTCAGAGAGAGGGCAGACATCCAAGCTGGTAAATGACAGAGAAGGAGGCCAAACTGGCAAGCCCTGGAGAAATGCTGGGAAATATTAAAGCCCCTAGGGAACATGAACTGAAAAAGGAATAATTGCCAGTGGAAGAGAAACAGACCCAAACATGTTGTCAGAAAGGATATTTGGCCCTGTGGTCCAGAAAAGCAGCCTAATAGATGTTCCCCTTTGGGAATGTACATCACATACCCTAATTTATTAAGCTCACATTTTCTGAAATATACTTTGTCTTTTCCCTTATATTGCTGATACAGTGGTGCTGGTTTAGAAATGTATCAGAGGAAAACAATGTTCTTACTTTACATCATAACGGACTAAGAAGTGTTTCATAAATTTATCTTGTTTTTTAAAAACTAGTGGGGCTGGGGATGTAGTTTATTCTGTAGAGCACTTGCTTAACATGTGCAGGGCCAGGTTCAGTCCCCAGCAGTGAAAAAGAAAAAGAAAAGAAAAAAAAAAGACTTTTTAAAAACTAGTATCTTGGGGCTGGGGAGATAGCTCAGTCGGTAGAGTGCTTGCCTTGTAAGCACAAGGCCCTGGGTTCGATCCCCAGCACCCAAAAAAAAAAAAAAAAAAACTAGTATTTTTCATCCATAAATGTTGTGAAGATATAATGAAATGTAATTCTGTAGCAATACTAACATTTTATACTTCTCTTAATAATACATGTTCATCATTATAAGTTTTAAGCTTCTACCTATTTTTTAAAATCTCATATTTAAAACAACTTTGAAGTATACAGGCAAAATTTTATTAATAGATCAGGTAACTGAGGCCAAGAATGTTTGTGACTTGCATTTAGTCAGGTAAATAATCAGCTCCTCTCTCCTGATTCTGGGTCCTAATTTCTACTCACCAGAGCATATTGCCTCTGATTTTCAGGGCAGGGAGGGCATTGTTTGTTTGGTTTTATTAATGAAAGTAACAACAACTGAATATTTCAAGACTGATTTACAGAAAACTTTGTTTCTTAGAAAACTTTATGCTTTAGCTGAGCACAGTGGCACACACATGTAATCCCCAGCAGCTCCAGAGGCTGAGACAGGAGGACCCCGAGTTCAAAGCCAGCCTCAGCAATTTAAAGCAATGCCCTAAACAACTCAGTGAGACCCTGTCTCTAAAAAAAAAAAAAAAAAAAAAAAAAAAATACAAAAAAGGGATGGGAATGTGGTTCACTGGCTAAGCACAGTTAAATCCCTAGTACCAAAAACAACAACAAAAAATATGTACAACTGATTTCTGTTTATCTGCAAGAAATACAAAGATGGATAACAGATTGTGTTTGTTATATACTTCATACTGCTAATAATGGGTCAACCTGTAGAATTTGTTATCTTAATAATGTATTCTAAAATGTTAAAGCAGTTCTTACATGCATTTTACAATTATTGTAGTCCTCCTCAAGAAATTCCACATGGAAACTTGATACGACTGGCTGTGGATGAGTTATTCTGTTCTAAGATTGAACTGTGTGAAGAGCGTGGGTGAGTATGTGATAGACATTTAAGATGAAAATATTTCTATTTTGTTAAGCTCACATTTCTCTGAAATATACTTCGTCTGTTTCCCTGTATTGCTGATTCAGTGATGTTGTTTTTGAAATATATCAGAGGAAGAAATTTCCTGGATTGATGTGCTATTTGAAGTTAATACATTATGAAATAGCATCTCATAAGTATTTAGGAAACCTAAAGCTTTTTGAATCTTAATAACATACCTAGTTTACTATGTTATCTTATGTTGTGTTTTCATTATCAAATATCACTATATAAAATATGGTACTACACCTCATTGATGAATACAAAGCAAATGCCTTTTCTTTTTTTCCCCATTGCTGAGTAGGTACAATAAAACCTTGGTTAACCGGAACCCAACTAATCTGGACCCTCAATTAACTGGATTTTTTTCTGCATTCCTCCTTTAGGATAAAGAGGTAAATGGCAACCAGAAAATTGAACTTAGTTAAAAAAAAAAAGTCCAGGGGCAGAACACACTTTTTTTTTTTTTTCCTCTTAGCAATTTCTATGTCTGCATTATTGAACAATAAAAATTAATATTTGGAAGAATGATTTTTATTACACTAATCATCCAAGAAGGGAAGATAAAAATACATTCAGTAAATTGTTCTTATTAAGTTCAAAATGTGAACTAACATAATTCTAAAATAAATGGTTTTCTGGCTAACTTGGTGTAGTCACTAATGTTTGTTAACCAGAAGACTCTCCCCTGAACATTCCGGTTAATTGAGATTTTACTGTATAATTATCTTTGTTGTATTCTGATCCTTTTTGCTTAAATACCTAATAATATTAAGAGAATTTGCTTAATACTAATAGAAGATCTTAAATGGAAAAAGAAAACAATTAGAGTCATATTATTCTCCTCCCAGCCTTTATTTGAAACCATATAATAGAAAAATATATCTACAAATAAAAGCTTTTAAAACAGTTCAACAGACAGTTCTTTTATAACCCTAGAAAAATATAGCTCACTTTTCCAGGAGTTTTAAGAGCATCTCTTCTAGTATGGAGAATATAGCCTCTAAACTTCTAGGAATAAGGTATTAATATAGCCATATTATTACCCATACTTACTATATTTACTTGAAAATTGAAGTCATAAAGACAACTCAAGAGGTAATAATGTTGATGCTCATTTTCCATTTTAGGTGTGGTGGCTTAAGAGAATTTTCCCAGCGAGTTTTCTGCCATGGCGCACCCCCTTTTGTTGTCCTAAATATGCAGCATTGGAAATCTGAAGATCTGGCATATGTACCATATTATTTGGATTTATCCGATCACAAGTAGGTGATTTGGGTTTGCTTGCTTTACAAAAATAGTAAAAAATAAATCTTTTGTTTATTCTGGTCTGTCATGATTTTAACTAGCCATTAAAAAGATAGATATTATTGGAGCCGGGTATAGTGGCCATGCCTGTAATCCCAGGGGCTGAGGAGGCTGAGGCAGTAGGATCACAAGTTCAAGGCCAGCCTCAGCAATGTCTCAAAAAAAAAAAGGCTGGAGATGTAGCTTAGTAGTAAAACTGCCTTGGGTTCAATCTTAGGAGCCAGCGTAGTACCTGTAATCCCAGTGAATCTGGAGGCTGAGACAGGAGGATTGCAAATTCGAAACCAATCTTGGCAACCCAGTAAGATGCTGTCTCAAAATTAAAAAAAAAAAGAAAGAAAAAAAGAAAAGGGCTGGGGATGCAGCTCAGTGATAAAGGTCTTCTGGTTTCAATTCCCAATACTAAAAAAATAAAATAAAATAAATTCACAGGAAATTAGTCACTAGCAGTGGCCCCAGTGATTAGAAACTTTGATTATGGAACAGATGGGGATTGAACATAGAAGTGCTCTACCACTGAGCTACATCCTCAGCCCCTTTTTCAAATTTTATTTTGAGACAGGGTCTCACTAAGTTGTCAACGTGGCCTAGAACTTGAGATCCTCCTGCTTTGGCTTCCTGAGTCCTGGAATTACAGGCACACACCACCATGCCAGGCCTACCCACCTCATTTTACAAGCTGCATAAGCTTTTGGCAAATTATTTAATCAGTGTACACATAAGTTTTCTTATCTATAAAATAGAGATGACAGTGTTTTCCTGGTGCCATTATTGGGAGAATTTGGTAAGGCAGCATATGCTAAGTGTTTAGGGTAGTGACTGACACTTAGTAAACAATAAAAAACCCTGGCTCTCCTTGGTATTTCAAGTCAAATTAGTATTTAGTTGTATTCAGAGGTCATTGTTTAAACATAAACTGTTATGTATTATTATAAATAAAAATATCTATACATATCAGGAAATAGAGGGTACTTACTAACTTTTGCCTTCAAAAGTTTTCTTGTGTGGTTTTTTTTTTTGGGGGGGGGGTTACTAGAACAACCAGGAGTGCTTAATCACTGAGCCACATCTTTTTTTTATATTTTATTTAGAGACAGGGTCTCGCTGAGTTGCTAAGTGCCTTGCTAAGTTGCAGAGCTGGTTTTGAACTCACAATCCTCCTGCTTCAGCTTCCTGAGCCCCTAGGATTCAGGCGTGTGCCACCGCACCTGGCTATTCTCTCATTTTTAATAGTATAGTACAGATTATGAGTTAGTCTGGTTTTTAAATATTTTACTTGAAAATCACCAATATCAAGGTTTTTAAATAGTTTCCTTGAAATCATCAATTATAGTTCATGATTTATACGGATAGATACCCTTTTCAGGAAGCAATGTCATTATTTCTTAGTTAAGAATTTAGGGGCTGGGGAGATAGCTCAGTCGGTAGAGTGCTTGCCTTGTAAGCACAAGGCCCTGGGTTCAATCCCCAGCACCAAAAAAAAGAATTTAATACAACTAGAGAAATGTTAGTTGTACTCCATTTGTGTACAATGAATAAAAACTAAAAAATTAAAAGAATTTAAGGATATTTATCTTAAAAACAAAGTATTATGATTTTCCACTATACTTTATCATTTAATTTACAGGTATTTGTTGGAAGGTGCCACATTATTTAATAAAGAAGAACATCATTATTCTGCAGCTTTCCAAATTGATGGACATTGGATGCACTATGATGGCCTCAGAAATGTGAATTTAATTTTGTTAAATAAACCCCCAGAGTTTCTCCTCTTGTCATCATTGGTTTATATTCGAGCAACAGAGAAATAAATATAGACTGATGCTAAATTAAATTGTTTTCCCGCCTGCCCATGCTCCCCTAGATGAAGGGCTTTTATTTTGTGTATACTTGGTATCCAAGGAAATAGTTCAACTATACTAGTTTCACAGGTGTATTTTCCAGTGTTTAACCCAGGTAAATGTTTTATATTGAAAATCTATGCAAAAATGTTTGTATTTCTTTTTTATAATTTCCTGGGTTATTTTTATACAAGCATATTTTATGTTAAAATAAAATATATATCTTGTGGCCTTTGTATTTTTTATTTATATGTATCTCAGAAGTTTTCAGTCTATCCTTAAATTCAAGAAAATACTTTGTCATTTGAATTATAAATTTTTCTTTTTAGTTATTCAAGCAAAAGCTGAGTAATAGTCAGTATTTAAGTTTACACAGATTTAAAAGTTCAAGATATATCTGACCATATTACTTTGCCCTACCTCACTATAATTCAAAGTGCACTATTGGGTTTAGTATGAATGTAAAACTTACGGATAGCTTAGTTTATTTTACCCATCGCTTTGCATAATTCCCCTCCAGCAATTGTTTTTTCCCTACAGCAATTTTAAAAATATATATATTTATATGAGAGGTTTCCTTTTCTGGGCTTAAACTTTTTTTTTATAATGGCAAATTACAGTTAACTACTTGCTAAAATATTACACATCTGCCAGTGGATTTCCAATTCTAATTAAAGTCATTACAAATAAATTATATGGGACTGAAGTTGTGGCTCAATGGTAGAGTGCTTGCCTAGCACATGTGAGGTACTGGGTTCGATTCCCAGCACCACATATAAATAAAGGTCCATCAACAATTTAAAAAAAAATTTTTTTAATTATATGTCATGATTAAATGTAATAGAAATTCCCCAATAAAAATTATTTTGCAAATAAGACAATTATAAAAAATATTAGCTAACTGGCTGTTTACTAGTATTGGACTAACAATAGAAATGTACTTTAAGTATATATTTAAGAGGAAAATGGGTACCCAGGGAATATTTGTTCTTTTTTGTGTGTGTGTTGGAGACTGACCCCAGGCCTCACACATGTTAGACAAATGCTACATCCCAGCCTGTACCTCTCTTTCTAGTTGTTTTATATTGGCACACGGGGAAAAAAAAAAAGAAAACTTCAATTTTTAAAGCCGACATCTGCTGGTTCCCTTGTAAATGATAATTGATAGTGTGAGGCTTTGATTTGCAGTATAAATCACTAAAATTTCATACTTAACTGAATATCATGTTTCATTGAAAGAATGCTGATTGTTCTTCCTTTTGCAATTAAAGGGAAAAAATAAAGTCAAAAAAATACTTTTTGAAATACTTTTGAAAATTATCACCATCCATTATGTTTACACTTCAGTAAATAGTCTGCTTTTAGGTTTTGGGTTGAGATTACGTGCCGTGTATTCAAAGACTTCTACATGACAGCAGTTCACTGCCATATACCAAATTGCTAAAGCTGCATTCAATAATCATTGCCTTGGTGCCATGTTGAGATAACTTATGAATGGATAGATGGATAGATGTGGGTAGAAAGTTGCAGAGAATGCCTCACTGTGAATGAACACTACAAAAATTGCTTTTTTAACATAAGATTAAAAATTATTAATTTTACCAAAAAAAATTTACTCCAGGGTTTAAACAGTCCCCCAAGTGTTATAAGATTTGATTTACAGTAAACTTACCTGGTAACATTACTGCATGAATCAAAATACACATAAGCAGATTTTAGACTATACATAAATGGTATAATTAACAAATTATTAATGACAAATTATTTCTAATGTAGATTTATTCTTTTAGGAATTGCACTTTATTTGAAATATTTCTTAATTATTAAACAATGATTTGCCTACCTCACAGGGTTGTTGTGAGGATTAAGATGTTTGTTAAAATCTTGACTACCTTGAACATGATAATAAAAAATATGTCTTTTTCTACCTCTTTCATGTAGAGGAAGTCTCCCAGATTCTCTCATTAACTTTTCAGATTTTTAATAAATATTTAGGCAGCAACTTATATCACTAATGTATTAATTGTGGAATGAGAGTTAAATATACGTTCTTGACTCCAGATGATTGGGGTTTAAGAAGAATAGGGCAGTTTATTGTAAATGGTAGTGTCTGGTTGGTAGAAAAGAAATTATCCCTGCTGACCAGTGAATGGAAAAGGGGTCAAAAAGAATGAACAATATAGATAGCTTAAACTAGTCTGTTTACAAAATGTGAAGGTGAAGGTATGAAAAAATTATTGTAACTCTGAACACCTTAGAGAAATCAGAATAATCTCTTGGGAAAAGAAAGCAAAAGACATGAAGGAATCAGAATATGCTTTTAATCAAAGTACTACAAACCACTACTATATGGGAAAGTAAAAATAAATCATGGACACCACCAGGTATAGTGACACATATCTGTAATCCAGCTACACCCATACCTGTGAAGCTGAGGCAGGAGGGTCACAAGGTCAAACAAAGCAATTTAGTGAGACCTGTCTCAAAATCTAAAGGAAAAAAAAAATAAATAAGAATTGGAAATGTAGCTCATTGGTAAAGTGTCCCTGTTTTCAATCCCCAGTACAGAGAAAAAAGCAAACAAGAACCATGGCCAAGCTCAGGATAAAGAATAAATAAAACAAATTTCAGAAGGAATCTCCGACTTGTTTTTCAACAAAGAAACCATTTCTCTCCAACTCATGCAAATAATCTTACCTGGATTAATCCTTGAAAGTAGCTTTTCATTATAAATTGCTTGATTTGTTTTGATAGCTGAGGTACTGATTGGATTTGATGTAACAAGGAAGAGAAACTAGTGATAACGCTGGTGAAGGCATGAATAAATAAGAACGAATCCCATATTCTATTTCTTACTGTATGAACAAACTGTATAAGCAGATAACTGTTAGGGTAACTGGCCAAATATCCGCAAGAGACACAGCTCTTGAGTTCAAGCAAAGGTTTATTGACAGAGTCTGCAGGCTGCCCCTCTGCAAGGAGCAGCAACCGAAAGGAAAAACTTCTAAACTACATAGTCGTGTACAATGGAGTAGTTAAAAAAAATAACCGGTCTGGCCCTGTGACTGTTACTTGATGTCTTTGCTGTGGTTTCGGTTATTGGGACTCTTATCGAGAAGTGCCGGGGTCCAGCCCTAGCAGCAGTCGGGGGTCCGAGGTGGATGAGAGGCGTTGGTGCAGTGGAGAAACAGCACAAAGAAACACCAAGTGTTCTGAGACTGAGTCTGAATCTTTATTGTTCACAGAGTCTTCTTGTATGTTTTTTCTTTGGTATTGATTACATCATTTCATGGTTAATACAAGGAAATGTTAAGTAAAAAATCTTCAAGAGTATAATTAATGATCTTATTCGATAAACATGTTTTTACTGTATGATAGCTTAAAAAGAAAAACAGTTCCCAGCAAAGTAGAGGGCACCATGCTCTGTTTAGTTTTAATTTCCCTGAAAGAATACAACATTAAGTTTCTGTAGAAGTTACCCCTTCCAAGAACTCTAATGTTAGTTATTAACAGTGGAATGTTTTTTGTTTTTACTAACAGAATAGAGGAATCAGCTTATAGTTAATATTTATTCTATTTCATGTACTCAGTGATGGACTAAAACTCTAACTAGACAAAGGAAGAATAGAAATCGTACTTATGATTAACCTATTTATTTATTAAGTGGGAAAAATATCCTTAAATTTAATCATAAATGCTAAGAAAGCAATGAAAACCAAACACCACATCAAAGCTCAGAGGAATACTCTCACATACTTATATATAACTTTTAGAGAATTTGTATACTAAAAGAAATCACAGACTCCTTATAAATTTGAGCAAATCATAATTGCTTATTTATAATTTCATCTAAGTATTAATATTAAACTGTATTGTATGTTATTTTGTGTCCCAGCACCATGAAATCTCCCCAGTATTCTCTATAATCTGAATCTAAGGATGTATTAATTAGTATTAAAAGCAACAGCACACGGAGACATGCTACGCAGTATGGCCCCCAAGAGGGAGGACGATCTTTCAACAGAACCGTGTCAAGTGTTGAATCCTCTACTCCAACAGAACCGTGTCAAGTGTTGGAGTGGGAGGAAATAGATGCATCAGAGAAGGTTATGCTTGGGTGGACAGGTGCTGTTTTTCAAAATGGAGTTACTTTGGCCTAAAAACCTAACATTATTGTGGCACAAAAGCTGTACATGTTAAGCATATGAACCATTGATAATTAAATTGCTTAATTACATAATTATTTGAAAGAAAAACTAAGGCACTATAAGTAGGCAGAAAGGGTAAGTTCATGTAAAATGTAAAATGACGGGGGCAAGAATGGAGGAAGGAAGGACTGTATAGAGGGAAAAGAAGGGTGGGAGGGGTGGGGGAAAGGGAAAAAATAACAGAATGAATCAAACAGCATTACCCTATGTAAATTTATGATTACACAAATGGTATGCCTTTATGCCATGTACAGAGAAACAACATGTATCCCATTTGTTTACAATAAAATAAAAAAAAATTTTTTTAAATGTAAAATTACTACTAAGCTCAGTAGTAGTGGAAAAGAATCCAGCTTTGCTGGCTGTGACCCTCAGAGTTGACACCAGCAGACATCCCTCTGCTATGATTAGCTGCTAACACTAAAACAGGCTTTCTCAGCTTGCAGAGTCCTGCAACTTATGCAGACCTACCCACTAGCAAAAGTAGAGAAACTGGTTTCATCTCAGTTTCAGTGGTATCCAAGATGCCAGGGTTCAAATTAGATGGATAGTAAAACAGGCAGTTAAAGACCTATCCCCTTCCCCCAAGAGACTTCTTTAATTATAAAGGCCAATCCATGTGATTAACCTGTAGAAGCATTCCAAACATTCCAGTCAACTCCTTTGTCCAGGAGTGGTGGGAAAAGGGAAGCTAAAGGAACCTGAGTGTAAGCTACAAACTGAAGGGCTAAAAAGGCTCAACCAATCAAAAGGTCACAGTCCAAACCAATAACCCTGGCACTTTTCCAATACCTGATGTGCATAGATATGAATCAATAGCCTTGGTACTTTTCTGGTACCTGATTAGCATGGTTATTGATCAGTGCCCCTGATCAATAGCAATGAAAGCTCCTAGCCTAGCACACTTATGTGGGGAATCTGCTATGGGTTTTCCTCTTACTTGGCAGGAGCTCTGCTTCTTCTCACTTGAATAAATCCTACTCCTTTATGCTCACTCCTCATTGCCTATGGACTTCATTCTTCAAATTCACAAGATAAGAAAGTAACGGGTTCACTTGATGCTTTGACTATATCCCTTGTCGCTTTCAAACTTACATGTTTTTTTCTTTTTCCCAACCTTTTCCCTGACCCTCTCCTTGATCTTCTTTTCCCTAAACTCCTCCCTGAGCTCTCCTCCCTAATCTTATTCTCTGAATCACCTCTATAAAAGCCCCCTGTTTCTGCTGATGGGCAGAATCACAGCCTTTGGGACAGGAATCCCCTGTGCTTCTCCTTTGCTAGCAAAGAAGTAAACCTTCTTTTTCTTTTTCCTCAAAACTGTGTCCTCATTATTGGATTGGCATTGGGGACAAGGACTGGGCTTTTGGCAACAAGAACCCAGAACGAAGTTACTTGCAGGCAGCTGGAATCTGCTGCAACAGTACAGCAGCAGAGGCTGGAAATCCAGTTTCAAGTTGGGTGGCAATATTCCAATGGTATAAATTGCCCCAAAACAAACATAACCAAATAGATTTCCTATAAATCTAACACAGGAATATAACAAAGAAAGAGACTGGTGATTTGGGGAAGGAATCATAAGGTTTTATGCTTCATCCTGTACCCCAAAAGCCCAACTGCCTTTAACATCCATCGGAACACTATAAATCTTGCAATTAAAATTTCTCAAACATCTTCAAATTTTAAAAGACAGTTATTGTAGCTAAAGTAATCAACATGATTAATAATCGCATGCTTTTCCTGTTTCTGACAGAAGAAATGAGAAGAAAGTGAAAGACACTTGGGATAAACCACCTTTAACTGCTAGGTGAAAAGGTGTCAGCTGGACTCATGGAGGAACAGTTGATTTCCAATTCCTGCAGCATTTTTTATAAACACTAGGTGGCAGATGCTCCTTGCTGTGGTATGTAGAGGACCCAGAAAGAGGACCACACCTGAACTTTCTGGGCATTCCATTTTATCGTTTGAGTGAAGCAAATTTAATTTTCCTTCTGTTCTGCGCTGCTTCATACACCCATAACTTGGGGAAAACATAGTCATGATGCCTTTGATAACGTTGATGATGCTCTCTCCCCAGCTGAAATGATTGTAAACTGACTGGTGGGGGTTTCTTCATCTGTTTCCTCCCAACCCTCATTTCAGAAGTCCTACCTTCTTCCTTCACCTCTTGTTTTAAGAAGCCTTAGAAATTCCTGTCCTTGGTGAGCTTTAGGAAATGCTTAATCACCTGATTCAGGTTTGACCTTTTCCACCCAGGAAAAAGAGTTGGAATTGCAAACTTTCTCAGTGTTTTAGTCAGCTTTTTCGCTGCTGTGACTAAATGATC
The DNA here is from genome assembly GCF_902686445.1 of Sciurus carolinensis. Taxonomy (NCBI): domain Eukaryota; kingdom Metazoa; phylum Chordata; class Mammalia; order Rodentia; family Sciuridae; genus Sciurus; species Sciurus carolinensis. Next base: position 146,206,886 of record NC_062214.1, read on the forward strand.
TGACCAGCATAATTACAGAGGAGGAAAGGTTTATTTGAGGGCTCACAGTTTCAGAGGTCTTAGTCCATAGAAGGCCGGCTCCATTTCTTGGGGCTCAAGGTGAGGCAGAACTTCATGGAAGAAAAGTGCGGCAGAGGGAAGCGGTTGGCATCATCAGGAAGCAGAGAGAGAGAGAGAGAGAGCAACTCCACTCTCCAGATACAAAATATATATCCCCAAAGTCACACCCCAATTCCAATCTTCTCCAGTCACATCCTACCACTTCAATTAATCCCATCAGGGATTAATTCACTGATTGGGTTAAGACTCTTACAACCCAATCATTTCAACTCTGAACCTTCCTGCATTGTCTCACGTGTGAGCTTTTGGGGGACACCTCACATCCAAACCATAACACTCAGTGAATCCTGATATGTGATCATGTTGTCACTGGATTACCCCAATTTTTGTCAATTCGTTTTTTGGGTACCTGGGGCACTCAACCACTGAGCCACATCCTCAGGTCTTATTTTGTATTTTATTTAGGGTGAGGGTCTCACTGAGTTGCTTAGTGCCTCACTTTTGCTGAGGCTGGCTTTGAAATTGTGATCCTCCTGCCTCAGCCTCCTGAGCCACTGGGATTACAGGCATGTGCCACTGTGCCCAAAGAACTTTTGTCAATTCTCGATTACTGGTTTTCGTGCTGTTAAAGAAAGGCAAGGGTGTGGCAGTGAAATGACTTGACACTGAGGCCAGATTGCTAAATTCAAGTCCAGGCCCAGTCACTGGCTTGTGTGGCCTTGGGCCTATTACTTAACCTCTTTGTTCTTCAGTTTTTTCGCTATAAAATAGAGATAATAACAAAATATATCTCATAAGGTTGTGGTGAAGATTTAATGATTATGTACAACACTTAGTACCTGACACAATAAGCAACAAGAAAATATTGGTCATCATTATTGATTTCTCCAATATTTTATCAATAAATTAAATTAGTAGCTAATTTAATTAGTGCTGCTGCAGAAAATGAACTAAATTCCATGCAAGTATTTCAAAATCATTGGCTAATAATCATTGCTTGTATTTCTGTTGCAATTAAGCTCAGAGAACAAATTATAAAACAATAAAAAAGAGTCAATATATGAATGAGTTTGTGAAAGTGAATGGCTTAAATTTCTTTAGATAGCAAATGATCATGAAATAGCCCATCTTACTCCTGTTGTAATCATTCATCCACCAGATACTATTCAAAATCATTTATGTTCCTGCTACTGTCTGAGTGTTTATGTCCTCCTGCCTCCAAATTGATAGCTGGAATTTTTGCACCAAGGTGATTGTATTAGGAGTTGGGCTTTTTCAAGGTGATTAGTCCATGAGAACAAAACCCTCATGCATGAGATTAATGCCCTTATCAAAGAGATCCAAGTCAGGTGAGATGGATGTGTGTCTATAATCCCAGCAAATTGGGAGACTGAGGCTGGAGTATCATAATTTGAGGCTGGCCTCAGCAGTTTAGTGAGACCCTCAACAATTTAGCAACACCTTGTCTGAAAATAAGAAATAAAAGGGTTGGGGATGTGGCTCAGTAGTAGAATGCCTCTGGGCTCAATCCCCAGTACCACACACACACACACAGAAGAAGAGAGAAAGAGCATGAGACTCAAGAGAGATTCCTCATCACTTCCACCATGTTGAGAACATAGCAAAAAGCCTCCATCCATGAGCCAGAAAAGAGTCCATGTCAGACATCAAATCTGTCTTATCTTGAACTTCCCAGCCTCCAGAACTGTGATAAATAATGATGCTTACAAGCCATCCAAGTTATGGTATTTTGTTAGAGCAATCTGAACAAACTGAGACGCCACTGTGAATATAGATCTAGATGACATAGATGTAAATAATTTCAACAAATTTTAAAATCTGACTCTAAAACATTTTTAAATATATATTTCTAGTTGTCAATGAATCTTTTATTTATTTATATGTGGTGCTGAGTATCGAACCCAGGGCCTCATACATGCCAGGCAAGTGCTCTACCACTGAGCCACAACTCCAGCTCCTCAAATTTTTTGAGACATATTTCTCTCATCAGGGGGAAACATCTATTAACTTATAGGACCCTTGCCTATTTAAATTTTTCATTCCATCCATCCTTACTGGGGATTGAACCCAGGGGACATTCTACCACAAAGGTGAATCCCCAGCCTCCAGCTCCACCCCACCCCCCTTTTTAATTTTGAGACAGGTTCTGGTTAAATTGCCCAGGTTGACCATAAACTTGCTATCCTTCTGCCTCAGTTTCCCAGATTACTGGAATTATAGGTTTGGCTCCAAGCCCCACTTTTGTTTAAACTCTTAAATCTCCTCGGGGCACACAAAGGAATATATTTTCTAACACTTCCTGATCAACAAGACAAAAGGGAAGAGTTCCTCCTTGTTTTATTCTCTTAGTCAATAAGAGATTTAAACCAGCTTTTAATGTACACTAAAACATAGGAAATTTTCATATATTTAATTATATTTAAGGTTAGACATAAGCTAAAAAGAACCTAAGACCAAGTGTCACCTTTTAATGAGATCCTGAGAAGGTAGGATAATAAAAAGGGCCTCCAAAGGGTATGCAAAATGGTACAATCTCTTGGGAGAATTGGACTAGATTTGACAAAATTATTTATCATCTACCCTTACCCAGCAACTCCACTTCTAAAAATCTAGCCTAAAAACACAAAATGGTAAATGTACAAGGCTATTAATTGCAGCACTACTTGTAAAATAAAAAATCTGGAAACAATCCAAATGTCTATTAGCTGACTAGTTACAAGCCCCTGGTATATCTACACAGTAAAGTATTATGCAACTGTGGAAAAGGAAGAGCATGATTTACTTATAATGGTATGGCATAATCTCAGAAAAAAAGAAAACTCAAAAAACAATGTTCTTATAGTATGCTCTTTTTCTGTAAGGGAAATGGGAAAAGAAATATACTTGTAATTTTTAAATGAAATAATGGATCCAACATGTAATAAAATAGTTACTTATAGATGAATAAATTAAAAAGTGAAAGAGAAGGAATGCAGATAAAATTTATTTGGATGCACTTATATAATTTCTGTTCCAGAGTCAAATAAATATTTAATAAAATTTTAAAATTAAATAAAAAAGGATATCCATAAAGACTGAAATGTGAATTTAAATAACTATTGGAATAGGGATGTAACTCAGTGATAGTGTTTGCCTTACATGCACAACGTTCTCAGGGGCCCGGACCTACCTCCTGGGCCTGGGAGCCTCACCCTTCGCAGGCGAGTATCCTTAGGTTGCCCCTCCTCAGAGAATCTGCCCGCAGTCCTGGACCTTCGCTCCGCCCCTAGGCATGTCTCTGTGCGGCTCTTCCAGCAAGAAGCCACCTAGCTCCTGGGACCCTGCTCTGCACCTAATCGCCTGGCTATGCGGCCCCTCCTCTGAGCCACCACCTGGAGCCCCGTACAATAGCTCCGAGACCCAGAGACCCACCACACACCTCCTCCTCCGGACAGCCGCCCGGTTTCCGACGCAGTCACTAGGAGTTCAAGCAACTCACTTCGCGTCTCCTCCTCCCGCCAACCGCCCCTAGCCCTAGGCAGTCACTCCAAGTCCAAGTGACCCACCCTGTTCTTCCTCCTCCTCGGGGAAGCCCCCCGGGTGTTCAGGAGTGGTCGCTTTGAGTCCAAACAATTCACCACTTGCCTCCTCCTCTGGCAACCGCCTGTGGCTCTGATGCAGTCACTCCTAGACCAAGTGACCCGCCGCGCTTCTCCTCCACAAGGACGGTAAAACCAGAGACACAGGCACAAACAGGCCTTGCCTCAGCCTGCAGCCTAGTTCCCCTTTGGATGACCATTGGTCAACAAGTGGAGGCACCTCTGCCCACTATCAGGGAATATACCCCACCTGAGGGTCACCATCCCTAGAGAGGCAACTTCCTTGTGGAGCACCGCATTATCAACTTCCTCCAAGACTTCAGGCTACTGAAGGATAAGAGGGGATATACTAGCAATCTTCAGGGACATTATAAGTCAATAGAGGAAATCTGCAATATCTTAAGGACCCACTGATTCCTGAACAATATGAGAAAACAAGGGAAGAAAATGCCCCAACAAATCTACATGTTACATCAATAAAATCTAACGACAGCATGGCAGAAGAAATGACAGAAAGGAAGTTCAGAATGTACATAATTAAAATGATCAGGGAAGCAAACAAGGAGATGAAAGAGCAAATGCAGGCATTGAATGATGAGATGAAAGAGCAAATGCAGGCATTGAATGATGAGATGAAAGAGCAAATGCAGGCATTGAATGATTGCACCAATCGACAGTTAAAAGAGCAAATACAGGAAGCAAAAGATCATTTCAATAAAGAGTTAGAGATATTGAAAAAAAAACAAACAGAAATCCTTGAAATGAAGGAAACAATAAACCAAATTAAGAACTCCATAGAAAGCACAACCAATAGGATAGAACACCTGGAAGACAGAACCTCAGATACTGAAGACAAAATATTTAACCTTGAAAACAAAGTTGAACAAACAGAGAAGATGGTACAAAATCACGAACAGAATCTCCAAGAACTATGGGATATCATGAAAAGGCCAAATTTGAGAATTATTGGGATTGAGGAAGGCTGAGAGAAACAAACCAAAGGAATGAACAATCTATTCAATGAAATAATATCAGAAAATTTCCCAAATCTGAAGAATGAAATGGAAAATCAAGTTCAAGAGGCTTATAGGACTCCAAATACACAAAATTACAACAGACCCACACCAAGGCACATTATAATGAAAATACCTATCATACAAAATAAAGACAGAATTTTAAAGACAGAATTTTAAAAGAACCAAATTACATTCAGGGGGAAACCAATACGGATATCAGCAGATTTTTCAATCCAGACCCTAAAAGTTAGAAGGGCCTGGAACAACATTTTTCAAGCTCTGAAAGAAAATGGATGCCAACCAAGAATCTTATACCCAGCAAGACTTACCTTCAAATTTGATGATGAAATAAAATCATTCCATGATAAACAAAAGTTAAAAGAATTTACAAAAAGAAAGCCAGCATTACAGAACATTCTCAGCAAAGTTTTCCATGAGGAAGAGATAAAACACAAAGAAGCAAATCAGCAAAGGGAGGAATTATCCTAAAGGAACTGTCAAATAAAGGAGGAACCAAGTTGTGTCAAAAAAATAAATAAATAAATAAAATTTAAAAAATGAACCAAATGACCGGGAATACAAATCATATCTCAATAATAACCCTGAATGTTAATGGCCTGAATTCATCAATCAAAAGACATAGACTGGCAGATTGGATTAAAAAGAAAGATCCAACAATATGTTGCCTGCAAGAGACTCACCTCATAGAAAGAGATACCCATAGACTAAAGGTGAAAGGATGGGGAAAAACATACCATGCACATGGACTCAGCAAAAAAGCTGGAGTATCCATCCACATTTCAGATAATGTGGACTTCAAGCCAAAGTTAGTCAGAAGGGATAAAGAAGGACATTTCATACTGCTTAAGGGAAGCATAAATCAGCAAGATATAACAATCATAAACATCTATGCCCCAAACACTGGCTTATCCATGTATGTCAAACAAATCCTTCTCAATTTTAGAAACCAAATAGACCGTAACACAATAATACTAAGTGATTTTAACATGCCTCTCTCACCACTGGACAGATCTTCCAAACAAAAATTGAACAAAGAAACCATAGATCTCAATAACACAATCAGTAATTTAGACTTAACAGACATTTATAGAATATACCATCCAACCAAGAGCGAATACACTTTCTTCTCAGCAGCACATGGATCCTTCTCTAAAATAGACCATATATTATGCCACAAAGCTAATGTTAGCAAATACAAGAAGATAGAGACACTACCTTGTATTCTATCAGATCATAATGGATTGAAGTTACAAATTAATGAAAGAGTAAAAAACAGAAACTACTCCAACACCTGGAGATTAAACAATATGCTATTATATGATGAATGGATTACAGAAGATATTAGGAAGGAAATTAAAAAATTCTTAGAGGTAAATGAGAACAAAGAAACATCATATCAAAATCTCTGGGACACTATGAAAGCAGTACTTAAAGGAAAATTTATTTCATGGAGCGCATTTAATAAAAGAAGTAAAACTCAACAAATAAACAACCTAACACTACAGCTCAAAGTCCTAGAAAAAGAAGAACAGATCAACACCAAAAGTAGTAGAAGACAGGAAATAGTTAAACTGAGAGCTGAAATCAATGAAATTGAAACAAAAGAAACAATACAAAAAATTGACAAAATAAATAGTTGGTTCTTCGAAAAAATAAACAAAATTGATAAACCTTTAGCCACACTAACAAAAAGAAGACGAGAGAAAACCCAAATTACTAAAATTCAGAATGAACAAGGAAATATCACAACAGACATGACTGAAATACAAAACATAATTAGAAGATATTTTGAAAATCTATACTCCAACAAAATAGAAAATTTTGAAGACATCAACAGGTTTCTAGAGACATATGAATTGCCTAAACTGAACGAGGAGGACATACACAATTTAAATAGGCCAATTTCAAGTAATGAAATAAATGAAGTCATCAAAAGCCTACCAACAAAGAAAAGTCCAGGACCAGATGGGTTTTCAGCCGAGTTCTACAAAACCTTTAAAGAAGAGCTCATTCCAATACTTCTCAAAGTATTCCATAAAATAGAAGAGGAGGGAACCCTCCCAAACTCGTTCTATGAAGCCAATTTTACCCTGATACCTAAACCAGACAGAGACACATCGAGGAAAGAAAATTTCAGACCAATATCCTTAATGAACATCGACGCAAAAATTCTCAACAAAATTTTAGCAAATCGCATACAAAAACATATTAAAAAGATAGTGCACCATGATCAAGTGGGTTTGATCCCAGGGATGCAAGGTTGGTTCAACATCAGGAAATCAATAAATGTAATTTGCCATATCAATAGACTTAAAGTCAAGAATCACATGATTATTTCGATAGATGCAGAAAAAGCATCTGATAAAATACAGCACCCCTTCATGCTCAAAACACTAGAAAAAATAGGGATAGTGGGAACATTCCTTAACATTGTAAAGGCCATCTATGCTAAGCCCATGGCTAATGTCATTCTAAATGGTGAAAAACTGAAAGCATTCCCCCTAAAAACTGGAACAAGGCAGGGATGCCCTCTTTCACCACTTCTTTTCAATATTGTCCTTGAAACTCTAGCCAGAGCAATTAGACAGACCAAAGAAATTAAAGGGATACGAATAGGAAAGAAGAACTCGAACTATCCCTGTTTGCTGATGATATGATTATATACTTAGAGGAACCAGGAAATTCCACCAGAAAACTTTTAGATCTCATAAGTGAATTCAGTAAAGTAGCGGGATATAAGATCAATGCACATAAATCTAAGGCATTTTTATACATAAGCGATGAATCTTCAGAAAGAGAAATTAGGAAAACTACCCCATTCACAATAGCATCAAAAAAAATAAAATACTTGGGAATCAATCTCACAAAAGAGGTGAAAGACCTCTACAGTGAGAACTACAGAACACTAAAGAAAGAAATTAAAGAAAACCTCAGAAGATGGAAAGATCTCCCATGTTCTTGGATAGGAAGAATTAATATTGTCAAAATGGCCATACTACCAAAAGTTCTATACAGATTCAATGAAATTCTAATTAAAATCCCAATGATGTACCTTACAGAAATAGAGCAAGAAATTATGAATTTCATCTGGAAGAATAAAAAACCCAGAATAGCTAAAGCAATCCTTGGCAGAAAGAGCGAAGCAGGGGGTATCGCAATACCAGATCTTCAACTCTACTACAAAGCAATAGTAACAAAAACGGCATGGTATTGGTACCAAAATAGAAAGGTGGATCAATGGTACAGAATAGAGGACACGGACACAAACCCAAATAACTACAATTTTCTCATACTAGACAAAGGTTCCAACAATATGCAATGGAGAAAAGATAGCCTCTTCCAACAAATGGTGCTGGGAGAATTGGAAATCCATATGCAACAGAATGAAACTAAACCCATATCTCTCACCATGCACGAAACTAAACTCAAAATGGATTAAGGACCTCGGAATTAGACCAGAGACCGTGCATCTTATAGAAGAAAAAGTAGGTCCAGAGCTTCAACATGTCGGCTTAGGACCAGAATTCCTCAAGAGGACTCCCATAGCACAAGAAATAAAAGCAAGAATCAATAACTGGGATAGATTCAAACTAAAAAGCTTTCTCTCAGCAAAGGAAACTATCAGCAATGCAAAGAAAGAGCCTACAGAGTGGGAGAATATCTTTGCCAATCATACTTCAGATAGAGCACTAATCTCCAGAATCTATAAAGAACTCAAAAAACTCTACACCAAGAATGCAAATAATCCAATTGACAAATGGGCTAAGGAAATGAATAGACACTTCACAGAAGATCTACAAGCAATCAACAAACATATGGAAAAATGTTCAACATCTCTAGTAATAAGAGAAATGCAAATCAAAACCACCCTAAGATTCCATCTCACCCCATTTTGGAATGGCGATTATCAAGAATACAAGCAACAACAGGTGTTGGCGAGGATGTGGGGAGAAAGGTACACTCATACATTGCTGGTGGGGCTGCAAATTAGTGCAGCCACTCTGGAAAGCAGTGTGGAGATTCCTTAGAAAACTTGGAATGGAACCACCATTTGACCCAGCTATCCCATTCCTTGGCCTATACCCAAAGGACTTAAAATCAGCATATTACAGAGATACAGCCACATCAATGTTCATAGCTGCTCAGTTCACAATTGCCAGATTGTGGAACCAACCTAGATGTCCTTCAATTGATGAATGGATAAAGAAACTGTGGTATATATATATATATATATATATATATATATATATATATATATGGTGTATATGTGTGTATATATATATATATATATATATATATACACACAATGGAATACTACTCATCCATAAAGAATGATAAAATTATGGCATTTGCAGGCAAATGGATGAAATTGGAGAATATCATGCTAAGTGAGATAAGCCAATGTCAAAAAACCAAAGGTTGAATGATATCGCTAATAAGTGGATGATGACACATAATGGGGGGTGGGAGGGGTTAGTGTTAGGGTTAGAGTTAGGGTTAGGGAGGAGGGCAAGAATGGAGGAAGGAAGGACTGTATAGAGGGAAAAGAGGGGTGGGAGGGGTGGGGGGGAAGGGAAAAAAATAACAAAATGAATCAAACAGCATTACTCTATGTAAACGTATGATTACACAAATGGTATGCCTTTACGCCATGTACAAACAGAGAAACAACATGTATCCCATTTGTTTACAATAAAATAAAATAAAATAAAAAAAAGAGAGAAAAAAAAAAAAAAAGAAGGCATTTGGGGCTGGGATTGTGGCTCAGTGGTAGAGCATTTGCCGAGCATATGTGAGGCACTGGGTTTGATTCTCGGCACCACATATAAATAAATAAAATAAAAACAGATCAACAACTAAAAACTTAAATTAAAAAAAAAAGGCATTTCCTACCTTTCCCTTCTGAACAACTAGCAACCTTATGGGGATCTCTAAATACTTGGCAAAAGGTGCCACCGTCCCTTGGAGGAATGGGTGGTAGCATTGCTCGGGAAGAAAATGTAATAGAAAAGACAAAGCATAGGATACTTGAATCTGATATCTGATTGTGGTTAAATGACAAAAAAAAATCCTTGTTTTTAGGATTTTAGTACTAATGGATAAAAGGACATAATGTATGCAACCTACTTTCATATGACTTGAAAAAAGTAAGAAAGGATGATAAAAACAAATGGAGCGAAACATTAAAAATTGGCTAATTTTGAAAAAGGAATACAAGAACCCTATTAATCTTATACTTCTGTAACTTTGATAATATTTTTAAAATTTTAAATTAAGTTAATAATTTTTGTATGGTTTTTAAAAAGCAAAAAACTTTTTTTATAGCCTACATTTTAAAAGCAGAAATCTCAAATGAATGATCTAATATTACACCTCAAGGAAATAAAAGAACAAGATCAAACTAAAGATAAAATTAATAGAGGAAAAGAAATAATAAGAATCAGAGAAGAAATAAATGAAATGGAGGTTCAAAAAATACAAAAGATCAACAAAAACCGTTGCTCTTTTTTATTTTTATTTTTTATTTGGTACTGGAGATTGAACCCAGGGGTGCTTAATCACTTAACCACATCCAAGTCCTTTTTATTTTTTATTTTGAGACAGGGTCTTGCTAAGTTGCTTAGGGTCTTGCTGAGTTGCTAAGGCTGGCCTCAAATTTACAATCCTCCTGCCTCAGCTTCCTAGGCTGCTGGGATTACAGGCATAAACCACCATGCTCTTTTTAAAAGATAAAATTGTCAAACCCTTAGCTAGACTAAGAAAAAATAGAGAAGATGCAAATAATAAAATCAAAAATGAAAAAAATAGATTACAAATGACATCAGAGAAATAGGATCATTAGAAATTGTTATGAACAACTATCTATATATATCAGCAAATTTGGTAACCTAGAAGAAACAGATGGTGTCCTGGACACATATACCTTAGCGAGAATGAAGTATGAAGAAGTAGAAGACCAGAAAAAAACAATAACAAGGGCAAAATTTAATCAGTAATAAGAAGTCTCCTATCTAAGAAAAGCCTAGGACCAGAAGGCTCCAATGCTGAATCTCTCAAACAACTAAAGAAGAATCAGTTCCTACTCTTCTCAAATTATTTTGAAAAGAAAGAGGAGTAAATCTTCCAAACTTATTGTACACAGCCAGCATTACCCTGATACCAAAACCAAACACAGACACAACATAAAAATAAAACCAGGGCTGGGGAGATAGTTCAGTCGGTAGAGTGCTTGCCTTGCAAGCACAAGGCCCTGGGTTTGATCCCCAGCACCGCCAAAAAAAAAAAGAAAAAGAAAACCATAAGCCAATCTCCCTGATGAACATAGATGAAAAAAATCTCAACAAAATACCAGCAAATCAAGTCCAAACAGCACATCAAAAAGATTCACCACGATAGAGTGGGTTTCATTCCTGGAATGAAAAAATGGTTTGACATGTGAAAATCAATAACTGTCATACTCCACATAAATACACACAGAACAATCATTTGATAAAATTCAACATTTTTTCGTTTCTAAAAATTCTTTAAAATATTAGGAATAGAAGGAATGTACCTCAATGTAATACAGGCCACATATAACAAACCAACAGCTAACATCATACTTAATGGGGGAAAACTGAAAGTTTTCTTTTTAACACCTGAAACACGATAAAGATGCCCCCTACCTCAGTACTTGGGACTAAACCCAGGGACACTCCACCACTGAGCTACATCTCCAGTCCTTTTTTTATTTTTCATTTTGAAACAGGGTCTCACTAAGTGAGACAAAGTTGTTCTTCAACTTGTGATTCCCCTCCCTCGGCCTCCCAAGTTGCTAGGATTTCAGGCATGCGACACTGCTCTCAGCAAGATGCCCATTTTCTTTTCTTTTCTTTTTTTTTGATAGAATATTGATAGATTATTATTTACTATAATCCATACTATAGTTAGTTTTTTCGTTCTAATTAGTTATACATGACAGCAGAATGCATTTCAACTCACTGAACACAAATTCACTGAAGCACAACTTCTCATTTCTCTGGCTGTACAAGATGCAGGGTCGCACCCTTCATGCAATCATACATGTACATAGGGTAATAATGTCCATCTCATTCCACCATCTTTCTCACCCCTTCACCCCCTCCCCTCCCCTCACTCCCCTCTACCCAATCTGAAGTTCCTCCATTCTTCCTAGCTGCCCCACACACACCATTATGGATCAGCATCCATATGTCAGAGAAAACATTTGGTCTTGGGTTTTTTGGGATTGGCTTATTTCACTTAGCATGATATTCTCCAACTCCATCCATTTACCTGCAAATGCCATAATTCCAGTCTTCTTTGAGACTTGAGTAATATTCCATTGTGTATATATATTCCATTTTTTTTTATCCATTCATCTGCTGAAGGGCATCTAGGCTGGTTTCATAGTTTAGTTATTATGAATTGAGCTGCTATAAACATTGATGTGGCTGTGTCACTATAGTACACTGATTTTAAGTCTGTTGGGTATAAACAGAGAAGTGGGTTTCACCACACTTATTCAACATAATATACTAGCCAGAGCAAAGAGGCAGGAAAAAGAAATAAAGGGCACCAAAAGTGGAAGGAGTGAAGTGAAATTGTCACTGTTTGCAAATAACATGATCTTATATCTGGAAAACCCCAGAGTCAAACAAAAAAACTATTGAAACAAATAAATTCAGCAAAGTTGCAGAATACAAAAGTAACATAAAAATGGTAGTATTTCTATATGGCAATAGAAAGTTATCTAAAAAAAAATTGAGAAACCAATCTCATTTACAATAGTTACAAAAAATAACCCTAGGAATAAATTTAACCAAAGAGCTGAGAATCTCTGTAATGAAAACTATAAAGCACTGATGAAAGAAATTGAAGAGGACACCAAAACAAAAACAAAAACATAAAAAAACAAAAAACAAAAAAACGATAGGGAGTAGGAAGGAAAGACATACTGTGTTCTTGGATTGGAAGAATCAATATTGCTAAAATGTTTATAGTACCCAAAGCCCCAAGTGATCTACAGATTCAATGCAATCCCTACCAAATGACATTCTTCACAGAAGCACAAAATAAATCTAAAATTTGTATGGAAACACACACACACACACACACACACGCACACATCCCCCCACACAAAGAGCCAAAGTCATCTTGAGCAAAAAGAACAAAGAGGAAGATTTGTTCTGCCCTTCAGTCAGAAGGCTGACTTCAAAATACACTATAAAGAGGTAGCCACTAAGCCTGCACTACAGAATGTTCTCAACAAAATATTCCATGAGGAGGAAATGAAAAACAACAATGTAGGTCAGCAAAGGGAGGAACTACCTTAGAGAAAAACACTCAAAGGAGAAACCAAGCCAACTTAAAAAACAAAAATAAGCCAAATGACTGGGAATACAAATCATTTCTCAATAATAACCCTGAATGTTAATGGCCTAAACTCATCAATCAAAAGACATAGACTGGCAGAATGGATTAAAATGAAAGACCCAACAATATGCTGCCTGCAAGAGACTCATCTCATAGAAAAAGACATCCAGAGACTAAAGGTGAAAGGATGGGAAAAAACCTACCACGCACATGGACTCAGTAAAAAAGCGGGGGTTTCCATCCTTATATCAGATAAAGTGGTCTTCAAGCCAAAGTTAGTCAGAAGGGATAAAGAAGGACATTTCATGCTGCTTAAGGGAACCATAAATCAGGAAGACATAACAATAGTAAATATTTATGCCCCAAACAATGGTGCATCCCCTTACATCAAACAAATCCTTCTCAATTTCAAGAATCACATAGACCACAACACAATAATTCTGGGCGACTTTAATGCACTGCTGTCACCACTAGATAGATCTTCCAAACAAAAACCAACCAAAGAAACCACAGAACTCAATAACACAATCAATAACCTAGACTTAATAGACATATATAGAATATTCCATCCATCAACGAGCAGATTCACGTTCTTCTCAGCAGCACATGGAACCTTCTCGAAAATAGACCATGTGTTATGCCACAAAGCAGTCCTTAGGAAATGCAAAAAAATAGAGATACTGCCTTGTGTTCTATCAGATCATAATGAACTGAGAGTAGAAATCAATGACAAAATAAAAAACAGAAATTATTCCAACACCTGGAGACTAAATAATATGCTATTGAATGAAACATGGATAACAAAAAACATCAGGGAGGAGATTAAAAAATTCTTAGAGGTCAATAAGAATGATGATACAATATATCAAAATCTCTGGGACACTATGAAAGCAGTACTAAGAGGAAAATTCATGGGACACTATGAAAGCAGTACTAAGAGGAAAATTCATTGCATGGAGCGCATTCCAGAAAAGAATGAAAAGTCAACAACTAAATGACCTAACATTACAGCTCAAAGCCCTAGAAAAAGAAGAAGAGAATAATAGCAAAAGTAGTAGAAGACAGGAAATAATTAAAATCAGAGTTGAAATCAATGAAATTGAAACAAAAGAAACAATTCAAAAAAGTGACAAAACAAAAAGTTGGTTCTTTGAGAAAGTAAACAAAATAGATAAACCCTTAGCCACACTAACAAAGAGGAGAGAGAAGACTCAAATTACTAAAATACATGATGCAAAAGGAAATATCACGACAGACACCACTGAGATACAGAACATAATGAGAAGCTACTTTGAAAATCTGTATTCCAACAAAATAGAAACTACCGAGGACATTGAAAAATTTCTAGAGACATATGCTCCTCCCAAACTGAACCAGGAGGACATACACGGTTTAAACAGATCAATATCAAGCAATGAAATAGAAGAAGCCATTAAAAATCTACCATCCAAGAAAAGCCCAGGACCAGACGGATTCTCAGCCGAGTTCTATAAGACCTTCAAAGAAGAACTCATTCCAATACTTCTCAAAGTATTCCAGGAAATAGAATAGGAGGGTACCCTACCGAACTCATTCTATGAAGCTAATATCACACTCATACCCAAACCAGGAAAAGACACATCAATGAAAGAAAATTTTAGACCAATATCCTTGATGAATATATGTCGCCGCCCATGGCAATTTGTCACCGCCTGCAGCAACACTTTGTGCGGGTATAGAGAATAGAGGAACTGAGATTTGATTGCTTTAAGAGAAGAGAGAGAGAGAGAGAGAGAGAGGCTTTGCATAAGAGAGAAAGACTTCGCTTAAGAGAGAGACTACACTTTCAGAAATCCATGTCTTCTCAGTTTTGCTGCTGCTTCTTAAAGGTGTGTCCTGCATCCTGTGAACTAAGGGTCCGTCTACCTAAGGTGCTTTAGGGATGTGTCCCGCGTACTGC
Organism: Sciurus carolinensis; assembly: GCF_902686445.1. Classification (NCBI taxonomy): domain Eukaryota; kingdom Metazoa; phylum Chordata; class Mammalia; order Rodentia; family Sciuridae; genus Sciurus; species Sciurus carolinensis. The sequence continues at coordinate 146,221,894 of NC_062214.1, forward strand.
AATCTGTGATCTGCAACCTAAAGATGTGTTCTCAGTTCTCCGCTCTCCGCTCTATCTTCTGCCGCTGCCCCTACTTGCTGTTTGTATCTGCTTGCCGCTTCTTCTTCTTCCTTTCTGCTAATGGCTTCTCTGTTTCTTTCTGCTAGCTGCTCCTCTTACTGTCGCTCCTTACTCCTTGTCACTTTTCTCTGCATACTGCTGCTCCTTACTCCTTATCACTTTTCTCTGCCTGCTGCTGCTCTTTCTCTACTACCTACTGTCCGCTTATATTCCCTCCAAGAGGCAGAGGGCGGAGCCACGCCAGTTGAGATCAGACAAGGAGCCAGCTGCCCAATCATGAGCAGGCGCAAGCAGGAGCACTTGAGAACACCTGTGCACGCGTACCTTCAATGTGATCAAAACAGCTTCTGGCTAGCTGCCAGGCGCCATCTTCGGCGAGTTCGCATGGCATAACCCCCAACAAATATAGATGCAAAGATCCTTACAAAATATTGGCAAACTGTATTCAAAACATATTAAGAAAATTGTGCACCACGATCAAGTGGGGTTCATCCCTGGAATGCAAGGATGGTTCAACATTCGTAAATCAATAAACATAATCCATCATATCAATAGGCTTAAGGATAAGAATCATACGGTTATTTCAATTGACACAGAAAAATCGTTCAACAAAATACAACACCCTTTCATGCTCAAAACACTAGAAAAAAATAGGGATAGTAGGAACATACCTGAACATTGTAAAGGCTATTTATGCTAAGCCCATGGTCAACATCATTCTTAATGGAGAAAAACTGAAACCATTTCCTTTAAAAACGGGAACAAGATAGGGATGTCCTCTTTCACCACTTCTATTTAACATTGTACTCGAAACTCTAGCCAGAGCAATTAGGCAGACCAAAGAAATTAAAGGGATACAAATAGGAAAAGAGGAATTTAAGCTGTCACTATTTGCGGATGACATGATTCTATATTTAGAGGATCCAAAAACATCCTCCAGAAAACTTCTAGAACTCATCAATGAATTCAGCAAAATAGCAGGCTATAAAATCAACATGCATAAATCTAAAGCATTTTTATACGCAAGCGATGAAACAACTAAAGGGAAATGAGGAAAACAACTCCATTTGCAATAGCCTCAAAAAAAATAAAATACTTGGGAATCAATCTAACCAAAGTAAAAGATCTCTACAATGAAAACTACAAAACATTGAAGAAAGAAATTAAGGAAGACATTGGAAGATGGAAAGATCTCCCATGTTCTTGGATAGACAGAATTAATATTGTCAAAATGGCCATACTACCAAAAGTGCTATACAGATTCAATGCAATTCCAATTAAAATCCCAATGACATACCTTACAGAAATAGAGCAAGCAATCATGAAATTCATTTGGAAGAATAAGAAACCCAGAATAGCTAAAGCAATCCTTAGCAGGAAGAATGAAACAGGGGGTATCGCAATACCAGAACTTCAACTATACTACAAAACAATAGTAACAAAAACAGCATGGTATTGGCACCAAAATAGACAGGTAGATCAATGGTACAGAACAGAGGACACAGACACAAACCCAAATAAATACAATTTTCTCATACTAGACAAAGGGGCCAAAAATATGCAAGGGAGAAAAGATAGCCTCTTCAACAAATGGTACTGGGAAAACTGGAAATCCATATGCAACAGAATGAAACTAAACCCCTATCTCTCACGCTGCACAAAAATCAACTCACAATGGATCAAGGACATTGAAATCAGACCAGAGACGCTGCATCTTATCGAAGAAAAAGTAGGTCCAAATCTTCACCTTGTTGGATTAGGATCAGACTTCCTTAACAGGACTCCCATAGCACAAGAAATAAAAGCAAGAATTAATAACTGGGATAGATTCAAACTAAAAAGCTTTCTCTCAGCAAAGGAAACTATCAGCAATGTGAAGAGAAAGCCTACAGAGTGGGAGAATATCTTTGCCATTCATACTTCAGATAGAGCACTAATTTCCAGAATATATAAAGAACTCAAAAAACTCTACACCAAGAATACAAATATTCCAATCAACAAACGGGCTAAGGATATGAACAGACACTTCACAGAAGATCTACAAGCAATCAACAAACATATGAAAAAATGTTCACCATCTTCAGTAATAAGAGAAATGCAAATCAAAACTACACTAAGATTCCATCTCACCCCAATCAGAATGGCGATTATCAAGAATACAAGCAACAAAAGGTGTTGGAGAGGATGTGAGGAAAAAGGTACACTCATACATTGCTGGTGGAACTGCAAATTAGTGCAGCCACTCTGGAAAGCAGTGTGGATTCCTCAGAACTTGGAATGGACCTACCATTTGACCCAGCTATCCCACTCCTCGACCTATACCCAAAGGACTTAAAATCAGCATACTACAGAGAGCCACATCAATGTTCATAGCTGCTCAATTCACAATAGCCAGACTGTGGAACCAACCTCGATGCCCTTTGATTGATGAATGGATAAAGAAACTGTGGTATATATACACAATGGAATATTACTCAGCTATAAAGAATAATAAAATTATGGCATTTGCAGGCAAATGGATGAAATTGGAGAATATCATGTTAAGTGAGATAAGCCAATCTCAAAAATCCAAAAGGTGAATGATCTCATTGATAAGTGGATGATGACACGTAATGGGGGGTGGGTGGGGACAAGAATGGAGGAAGGAGGGACTGTATAGAGGGAAAAGAGAGGTGGGAGGGGTGGGGGGGAAAGAAAAAAATAATGGAATTAATCAAACATCATTACTCTATGTAAATGTATGAATATGCAAATGGTATGCTGTTACTCCATGTACAAACAGAAACAACATGTATTCCATTTGTTTACAATAAAAATAAATTAAAAAAAAAAAGAGGTAGCCACTAAAACAGCATAGTACTGGCATTAAAACAGACATACAGACCAATGGAACAGAAATAAGATCCTAGAATTAAACACATGCAACTATAACCCACCGATTATCAACAAAGGTGCTAAGAATATGCATTAGAGAAAGAACAGTCTGTTCAACAAATAGTGCTGGGAAAATTGGAGAGCCATATGTAGAAGAATGAAATGAGACCCCTATCTCTCACCAGTTACAAAAAGTCAAATCAAAATGGACCAGACTTAAATGTAAGACCTGAAACTATGAAACTTGTAGAAAGATAGGTGAAATGCTTCAGGACATTGGAGTGGGCAGGTAGTTTTTGGATAAAACTTCAAAGCATAGAAAAAAAGAAGAAACAATCTATAAAATGAAAGAAAATATTTGCAAACCATACATCTGACAAGGGACAAATATCCAAAATATAAAAGGAACTCAGAAGATTCACTACCAAAACAAACAAACAAACAAAACCCCCAAATAGTCCAACTGAAAAATAGGCCAGCCTGAGTAACTAAGCAAGACACTGTCACAAAATAAAAGGACTGTGAATGTAGCTCAATAGTAAAGTGACTCTGAGTTCAATCCCAACAATGCAAAACAAACAAACAAACAAACTCAGGGCCAGTAAGTAGAAGTAAGATTAGCAAATTTGCTAAACTAGTTGAAGCTGTGTGATGGGTACATGGAGGTTATGTTTCTATGAAAAAAAGAAAGAAAGAAAGAAAAACTTGGGAGACACATGGACACTCACTAGTACTCTCTTTATCGCAACAGTTTTATTCCTAGCCTTGAATTCTGGTTTGGAACAAGAAGGGCTTTTCTGTATTCACTCAGTTTTCTGAAGTTTCACTCCCATGACTGCTTCAAGCACAAGAACCATGAAGTTATTTTATGAAAGAACCCAAGGCACAGATGATGCTCTGCCAGAGTGGCACATTCTTCTAATTCTCCTTCCCTGAGTGGTGTCGGTTTAGAAAGGATGGATCAGAGGTGTCATTTTTCCACTTCCAGTGGAAATGTAGGATGTGGTTTACTTACCTTCCCTCATGTCTTTTTTTTTGGCGGGGGGGATCAGGGATTAAACCCAGGGGTGCTTAACCACTGAGCCACATCCCCATACCTTTTTATTATTTTTTTTATTTTGAGACAGGGTCTCGCTGAGTTCCGAGGCTGACTTTGAACTCTCAATCCTCCTACCTCAGTCTTCTGAGCTGCTGGAATCACAGGCATGTGCCACTGCACTCAGGCTTCCTTCATGTCTTGCATATACTAAGCTAATTGTCTACTGCCAGGTTTTACAATGATTTCTGGGTAATGTGAAATGCCTTACAATAAAAAAAGGCAAAACTGAAAAAGCAACCACTTTGCAAAGAAATTTTAATTTCAATATTTTATTATGTCTGCATCTCAAAATGCATATTCATATGCTTTATGACATCTATTATACATTTAAGGATGTATCTGTTAAGTTCTAACCTCAACTCTAGGCGTTGCCCTCATAAGGAATGCAGTTAAGACATAGTTTGCTGGCTTTCTAATTAGGAAACTCATACTCAAGGCAAGTACTAGTACGTGTTATTCATAATCTGACTGACAAGCAATTTTTGCTAATTAGCATATTAAAGGTCAGGACCATGTACAGGAAGTGGCTTATAGACTAACATAGTATCAGAAATTTGTTCTTTCTAGTGATAGTAAAGATAGATTCCATTCAGGCCTATAATTTACAACTTTCTTAAAGATGACACCTGGGTCTCAACCACAGTTTACAGCTCTTTCATTAGGGCTTGCTACTTGATGCTGATCATAAAAGGGAATTATCTGGGATACTGGCTTGTCTGCCTCAAGTAAACCTTCCTCATAAGGCTGGTTAGGGAATCTAAAAGGACAGAAAACTAAACTGCATTGAGCATATTTCTGTGCCTGTTTTGTTTAGTAAATGTATGAATGTGAGGCAGATTGTGGTCTAAGACATGTTTTATGGTAATCTGGTAATGAGGATGTAAATGAATTGCCACCCCACACCCATTTCAAATTCAAGGCTACTATCTATATACCAAAAAGAACCCAAGTTAAGCATGAAAAATTAGATTGGTCTAGTTCACAATAATTATATGATACACATTTAAATTTTTAAATTTTATTTTAAACACTTCACATTAAGTGAAATTTAATCATAACTATTACAGAGCATTACCACAATAATATTCACAAAGAATTTTTAAAATAAAAGACAAAAGAATATAATCTTCAACAAGTTAAATGCCACTTTACTATGTAAACAAAAATAAAATAAAACCCTGATGCTAAAAAGGTACATATTCAGAGGTAAAATAGATACAAAAACATTTAAACATTAACATTATCCACATTCTTTGCAAGAGAGTACAAATATTAGTACCCTACATCTACAAAATTTCAGAATCCTGTTAAAATTAAAACCATCTCTGGTTTATGATACAGCACAATTCATAAGGCAAAAATATAGGCATTATCATCCAGTTCTTTAATTTCACTTGTATTTTAAGGCAAACTTGGAACTTTTTGCTTAGTATTTTAAAATGAATGGGACTTTACACATGATAACTTGACAAAATTAACAATAAATTATCTCTAAATATGTGTAATATAAAAGACACATGGATAATAACAATTTTTCTCTCTGCAGAGATGTAAACTGGATTTTTATTTGACTCCATATTCACACTAGTAAGAAAATTTGTAAACCTATAATATTTAAAATGTATTTATTGTATTCCTCAGTCTCATCAAATGTGTCTCAAAATTGAAACAATATACTGTAAGTGAAAAGTCAATATATATCCAGTCACAGAATCATTATCTAATTAAATCATGTCTAATTAAAGTGCTGTTTACAAAGGGAAGAAAAGGTTAAGGAATAGAACTGGATGTTAACTTGACATGAGACATTTATAATTTCTTAACTTTCTGACTACAGAGGTTATAGAGGTTATCACAAGTTTATTGAACTTTAAGCAGTAAGTTTACTGTAGAATCTGATTTTCCTGAAAATGAGCACTTAGGTGACAATACCAGGAATCCAACACCAAAACTGAAAATTAACACAGCATGATACCTACATATTTTCTTCAGTGTTAGCCAGAGCTTTGATACTCTAGGAAATAGTTTTGGTTTTTTTTCCCCTATGGTTTTGTGTTTCTTCTAGGAAATACATTATCCAATTTCAGGAAATGTGGAATTCTATAAGCCTTAAGTTTTTCATAATTCTTTTTAATGCCATTAAAACCTAATCAGACTCTAAATAATTGTTTACACATAATCTAGATGTTTAGGAAGTTACGATGTTGGAGATAAGGAATTAGATTGATACTTTACCATAACAGTTACTGGGATATAGGACTCCTCCACTGTATTTTACTCTTCTGAGTGAGAAGACTGTATCTTATTCATATTTCTAACTACCACAGCATCTAACACAGTATCTCCTGCATATAGATCCTCTATATCTGTCCAACCATCAAAATTAACTTTCAAAACCTAATGCCATTTTGTATCACTTGCTGTTACTTCCTATAATTTATATTCATTCAGATTTCAAACAATATTAGCAATAACAAATGGAACTTGTAAATATCCTTTGGGTTACTTTAAAAATTAGTTAAATTAGCCAGGCGGGTGATGAACGCCTGTAATCCCAGGAACTAGGGAGTCTGAGGCAAGAGAATCACGAGTTCAAAGCCAGCCTCACCAAAAGAGAGGCACTAAGGAACTCAGTGAGACCCTGTCTCTGAATAAAATACAAAATAGGGTTGGGGATGTGGCTCAGTTGTCGAGGTCCCTGAGTTCAATCCCCAAAACCAAAAAAAGAAAAAAGAAAAAAAATTAGTTAAATTCTATTACTAAATCCAACCAAAATTAAATGGCCAAACATACCTAACAATCTTTATAATGTAATTATAAAAGGTAATTATTTTGCACTTGATTATATTAATTTCTGTTCCCCTCTGCTTTCTTATTCAAAATATTTCTGGGCAATCTGAAATTGCTTTAGCTTGCCTGAAGATATATAATCATTTTTAATACCATTAAACCTGGGGATTTATAACCAAACATTTGAGTCTTTTTAAGAAGAAACGTAAAAAAAAAAAAAAAAAAAAAAAAGAAGAAACGTGGCTTTAAATTCACAATTTGTTAGTGAAATATTCATGATGAAACTTCTCACAAATTTTTAAGAGAAAGCTCTACTGTAAACTTACCAGTTGTCAAGTCATATTAGTAGTTCCAGATGTTATGAACAGTACAATAGCAATCCTAAAATAAATATATTTCTAAATTTTGAATTTTTTTTCTTCACAGGTTTTCATAATTTGTTCACTGGTACATGGCTCCTACTATTGCCCAAAATGTTTCACATTTAGTCTTCACCAAATGAAATTTAGATTTTTCAAAAATAATTATCAGTATATGCTTTTGACCTAATTTACCAAAGGATTATATGTTTTATACTAACTTGATAGTGGAAAGAACACGAGTTAAACATTGTTAAAAATAAAGCAGTATAGCTGTATTTACAATTAAAATAATTTTCTAGTCTTCCAAATTCCCTTATCTTCTGGAAGAAGGGAATCAAAAATAGTATAATAATATGTATTTAATAATATGATTGATAAAAACAAAGACAACTGACTTAGGGGGTTAAAAGTAAGTATGTAATGGAATCTATTTTAAATTGCTTTTCTTTATATAAAGTTTAGACCAACCACAATAGTGCACCTTATTACTAGTCAACAGATTTATTCAAATTAATGAAAAAGTTATTGCTATATATTGTTATTCAAACAAGCAACATGGAAAATACTCATTTGATTTTATTAGTAGCTCCTGTTGAGTTCTAAGATAGAAGAGACTAAAAATCACTTGCAAGGTTTAATAATCTGTGCAAAGATTCCTAAAGCATGATACTACTTTTTTGATTAAAGATGATTTTACATAGTTTTGTAGTATATAGTCAACTCTACAACAGGTAGTTTATGGAAGAACAAGAAAAACTGCAAATTACCTGGTTATAGTTTTTAAGAAATAACATATATGCTAACAACTGAACCTATGTTTTATAATTACAAATGGCTTCTTAACAATAATTTAGAATATTATGGCACTTAAGAATGCTGTATGAATTATTTTCTTAGGAAAAATATACAGTGGTCTTGCAGAGACTTTATAAAGATATAGTGGGCAAGAAAAAAATTAAGAAAATAAAAACGAAATGACTACAGTACCTAAAACACAAGTACCAACATCATAAAAAAATGCAAGTTAATGTGTTAAAGACTTACAGACATTTACTAAAACATGCTAAAATAAAATAAGTTAACCATATCTTTTAAATAAGCGTTCACTGGCTAATGAGATTTTGTTTTAAAAGATCATCTCTTTAATCAAAGCAGAACCAAATTAGAACCATTACTCAAGTAAACATCGAGTTCCAGTTTTCCTCAATAACTTTAAAATATTTAGTTACCTAAGAAATGTACAAAGTAATGCATAACTGCCTAGTGCTTTATACTTAATGCATATATTTCTGTTTTTAAGAAGGATGTGATAATCCAGCACAAGAAGAAAGAAGACCAAAAGCGTATCTTTCTTTAAATCACTTTTCAGTAACCATGAAAAACATAACAGGCGGCCATCCTGATGATTTTTGGATGTTAACATTAATGTAATCACTAACATCTTTAATAAGCACAAACAAATCAAGCCAGTAAAATGAAAAAGACTATCAAAATATGTCATGCATATGTCACAGCAAACATCCAAAAGAACATCCATTATAGCCTTGTTATATAGATCCTACAGTTAGCACCATTTTTATATCTGAACACTTGGAAAATGCAAACAAAGATCTTAAAAAACTAAAATTATTGTAAGGATACATGAAAAAAATCAATAAGCACTAAGGGTGGTCCTAAATACTTTCAAATATTTACATCAACACTGGGAATCCTGTTGTACTACTAAAGAAAAACTGAAACAACTGGTATGATCAGCTCTTTCTATCCATGCTTATCATAGCATAGATGAGTAACAAAATTCATCCAGCATTAACCTGCCCATATATAAAAGGCATAAACAGTATCTGGCTTCTTAAAACAGGGCCCCAATATGACAATAAAACCAATTGTCTTGCAAATATATTATACAACTAGCCCTAAAACCATTTTAGCAGGAAGAATATTCAGATAACTCACTATGGCATGTTATTTACAACCCTTAAAAGTACCAAAAGTAAAAGCAGCCCTTTGTTTTAAAAATGTGAAGCATATGAATTTACACACAACAAGCAGTATAAACAATCTGTCCAATCATTCCATACACTTCAGAATCTAAAGCCTCTCTCATCCTCATAAATCATAATACCTATCAAGGAGGGAGAGCTAAAAATAAAAAAATTAAAAAGCAGCATGGTTTTCTCCACTTAGGAACATAAAACTAGTCTATCTCAGTCTTGGGGAAGAAGTGCACAATTCAATTGGCAAGATCTTTCCGTATTTTCTTCTTCTTTGATTATTGATTTACTGTGTTTCCAAGAGCAACCAAAACTACTTGACAATTCAAAGTATCCAACAAAACTTTGAGTTTTCATGCCACTTCAAGTTAAAAAGAAAGCAACGTAGCTTTTAGGTTTCAGAAAACTGGACATCCTTTTGGGTGGCACAAGTTTCACTACCACATGATTTCCAGGTGTTCACTCTTATCAAAGGGCAGTTAATCCAAAATTGCAGCGACAGTATATCATGCCAGCTGAATCCAGCCACGTATCTGAGATAGGGTCATATTTCTGCACTGTGTTCAGATAGGAAGACCCTGAGTGACCCCCGACTACGTAAAGGTAGTTATCAATTACGGCAGCACCAACTCCTAGGAAAGGTAGGTGAAAAGAAGATATGTTAGCTATGAAGTCTACTTTTTCTAAGAATCAATTTGTATTTTAATGTTTTCTTAAAATATATTTCAATAATCTATTATAATTAAAAAGCAATATAGAAATATACTTAATAGAAAAACACATCCTTAACATGAAAGAGACAAAGTCTTAAAAGATAAATGCTCTCTAATCCTATTCTCCATCTCCCCTCACAACAGGAAAGTACTATTTAAATTTTGATTTTTAATGAATTGTACACATTTACAGGGTACAGTACAACACTTCAATATATGTACATAATGTTTAATGATCAGATCAGGGCAAACTATGGCAGAAAAGTACTATTAAGTTATTTCTTTCTATATGCTTTACAATCCATTTATATTTATATATATTTTCTAGAAATCATGCACTTTATTAGGTTTCAAATATACTGAACTACATTTTATGCTTTTAAAAATTCTCTTTTATATATTATTATATAATTTGAAAAATGAACAAGTCTACACAAATTTTAAGTTCTCATTGTTTTTATGGCTTTCCCTTTCCAGGATGCTGTAAAAACTGATTACAGCAAACTGTGAAATGGTTAATTCCATTTTGTTCTGTTAATTTCCTTTTGATATTTATGTTTTGATATTTATGTTTCTTTAATCATAAATATAAGGAGTAGTCCTAAAGCGTTTCCATTGGTAACTTAAAACCTGCCCCTTAAAATAACATCATTTGAGTTTGGATTCAAAAATAACAAGTTTTCCTTACTCTCAATGATATATTTGTTTTTTCTCTAGGAACCCTGAAATACAACCCTTTTTCTTATCAACTATGCTCTTTGAGGAGGACAGAACATTCAAAAGTAAATGTATGAATCACTGATGTTCACAACAAAACAGAACAATACAAGAAGTGTGTTGTATGTATGTGTCTGAGAGAGAGAGAGGCATTATAAAACACAAAACGATGAGATCTATTATATGGACAAAAAGAGCTTCTAGAAAGATACACTCTATTACTAGCATTTCCCAGAATGTGTTCTCCAAGTTTGAGAAAATAATATACTCTCTGGTATATTAAAAACACAGTAAAGAAATATGTTGTTTCGCCTATCTAGTTGTCTTTCAAGTTTATCATAAAAAAACAGATTTTTTCTGAATAAGTAATACCCTTGTTCTTCTATGGCACTACTATTCCAAGATCATAACTACAGAAAACATTGTCCTATATTTTTATAAATTTATAAATTATTATTACCTGTTCTAGGTTCTTTCATTGGTCTACACACAGTCCACTGATTTTGATGGGGATCATATCTTTCAATGCTTGACAAATGTGAGACACCATTATGTCCACCCACCACAAAAATAAAGCCTAGCATGACACCCACGCCAAAGTGAATCCTTTTATCAGCCATGGATGCAACCATCTCCCAGGAGTCTTTACTTGGATCATACCGTTCCACACTGCAAAAATTCACATGACAAAAGAATTAATTCATAGATCCTTTGTGTCACTCTTCCTGCCAAAGCAAAACTAAAACCTGCCATAATTTTCAAAGTTTAATAAATGGTCAGATATAAAACAAGAGTAGTCTATCCCAAGTGTTGATTTTGCCAAATAAGTTTACAGGGTTAAAAGTTTACCTTGTGAACAGGGTTCAACAATAGCTGTTTGCTATTCTATATGTCATTCTTTGGTATTCATAAGGAATTGGTCCCAGAACCCATGTATACTCAATCCCTTATGTAAATGGTATAGCATTTACACCCAACCTCCCATATACTTTATCTCTAGAATACTTAGGCCCAATAGAATGTAATGTTATGTAAGTGGTTGTTGTGTTGTTTAGGGAATAAGGATAAGAAGAAAAAATCTGTACATGTTCAGTACAGATGCAATGTTTTTTCAAATATTTCTCATCCACAGTTGGTTAAACCCACAGATGCTGAACCTGAAGATACAGAGGGCCAACTATACTGTTTCAGCAACAAGGTATATTAAAGGCATAGAACTTGAACAGAAGACCTGGATTTAAGTACACATGCTGCATTTCTGGAGCTGGACTAGCCCTACCACTTTGGCTCTGTGTAAACTTGAATAAGCCATTTCCTCTCACCTGAAAAAAAAGCGTAACTCAAAGGGTCATGTAAGAATAAAATCAAACAAGCATGCATTTGAAAGTACTTGGAAAATTACAAATCAAACATAAACGTTTTTGCAAGAATACTAAGGATACACAGCTAAGGAAAAGCGAAGAGGAAGAGAAAGAAGGAAGAGCAGTGTTTTTCTTCACAGGATAATTCATGTGATTTCAGTACAGAGCACACCACAGATTCCATCATACAAACTGGCTAATCATAATTTCTGATTGATTTAGGAGAATTTAGGATTGAAGTTAGGAATGCATCTGGAGAACCTGTGGTATTTCCAAGTTCATTATGGAAATCCATATCAAATTAGAATTTCCAAAAAGTTTCAGAAGCCCTTTAAGCCTGTTTGCCCGGAAGGGGCACAAAGGCACAAAAGTAAACTTATTGAGCTTGTTCTCTTCTGACCTAACTTTCTGAAAAAGGCTTAAGCATTTCAGAGGCTGTAAGATCATTCTGGAAATCGTAATAGAGACTAGATAACAGTGTTTGTGAAAGGATATCATAATAAAGTCATTGAACCAAAATCATAGGACAAGAAGAGTTGATAAACTCCAGCAAGATTTTAAAAAATCCAAGAACATTATCTCAAAATTAAAATACTTAATCTTTTATTTTAGAAATGTTTGCTAGAAAACAACAACAAAAACAAACAAAAAAAAAGGAAAGAAATTTTTGTCAGAACATTTTTAAAGAATAGAAAGGCATGTAGCCCAAATACTTTTTGTTCAACTAAAGAATCAAAAAAGGGAGAATAGTATAGATTAGTTAAGCCAAAATAATGCAGTTTAAACTAAGAAATACTATTTTGCCAGTCACTTTGCCAAGTCAGTTAAACATGATCATTAAAATGTTAAAAAAAAATCAATAAAACACAGACCACTCCAATTATTAAAGATGAAAATCTTTAGAACATCAGTTTTCAACAAAGGTATAGGATTATGATTAATATTATATATAAGCAGTAACTTTTATTTTCTCATACATATTTCTCCTTTATTCAGAGAATTTACTACAGAACACAGAGATTTCTAAATCAGATTTTAGCACAACCCAGATACATGTGTCATGTAACATGAAAATATATGTCTCCTCATAGAATAAGAATCCACCAAGGAATGTTTAAGTAAGACTTTAAATTTATGGTATATTATAATATCACACTGGCATACAGGAATTATATTTCCACATCTTTATTCTATTAAGCAATGCAATAAAGATCTTACACACATTTTACACATGCACATACATACACCCACACAAAATCTAAAAATTGCCTAAATCTTATTTTCGCATTTCTGAGTTTTAAAATGTAGCCCATTTAAATAGAATGACTTGATGCAAAATTTAATACACAGGATTTGAATCTTACATTTGTATTAAATTCCCCTATAAACAATTATATTTAGGAGGCAGGTTAAATTCTCAAATGCCTATCAAGATTACTTAAATTTTTTTAAAAAGGAAGTTCATTGATAAAAATTATTTAAAACTCAGAAATCATTATTAATGATCCCTTTTAAAAATCTCCCAATACGTATGCAATTTAATCATAGAGTTAAATACCTGTTCATGTGAGCAGGACCATACCCACCGATGGCATATATCATTCCATCCAACACGGCTGCAGCAAAACAACTTCTTGTCGTAGTCATTGGTGCCACAGGTTGCCATTTTCTTATTTTGGGAATATATTTCTCTACAGATTGTAAATAAGATTGTCCATCATATCCACCTAAAGCATAAAGTTCTCCTGCAAGTACTACTACTCCAAGGGTACTTCGGCTCTCATTCATTCTCTCTAGAGAAGTCCAGGTATTTGTATCAGGATTCCAGCATTCTACTGAATTTTCATGTTTTCTGATAGTGACACCAGGACGCACATTAGTTTCAATACCACCTATAACATACACTTTTTGGTCTAAAACACATATTCCAAATTCATAGCGAGGAATGTTTAGGGGTGCCAAACCAATCCAAGAGTCATTTTGAGGAAAGTACATCTCCACACTAAAGAATAAGCAGAAAAAAAATAGATTTTAAAAACCAAAATTGCTTATAAATAAAAATATGTTCAATCTCATTAGTAACCAGGGACGTGCAAATTAAAACCACAACAAACCAAGATACATCTTCCAGACTGGCAAATGTGAAGTAACATAAAAGCTCTTGGCAAGAATGTAGAGGAAGGAATGCATATTGTTAGTGAGAGTGTTAACAGGTACTAACTAATCTGGAAAACAATTCTACATTATCCAGTGAAGTTCAAGATACACATGTGCCTTCACTCATTGATTTCATTCCTATGTACCTACTCTGTTGAACATCTACTGTAGTCAGTTTTGCACTAGGAAACATATACAGAAAATACAGAAATGTTCTTTGGAGCACAACGCAATAATCCATCAGAATAATAGTTAGATAAAGTGTGGTATATCTGTCCCGTGACTGAGCTAGTCTACTCATAAATTTATGTACACAAGAGAAATACATATATCTGTACAAGGATATTCACAGTATTATTTGTAATCACCAAATATTGGAAGCGATCCAAATGTTCACCAACCATAAACAGCAATGAAAATGAATTGTCTACAGTCACATGTACCTGGGGTGAATGTTACACATATTTTGCGGGAAAGATGCCAAACTCAAAAAGAATATATTTTGCATAATTTCATTTATATTGCATCAAAAACATGTAAACTAATCTCTGGATTAGAAATGCAGATAGTGATTATCACTGGGGCACAACAGAGTTCACCGATGGCTTCTAGGTGCTATTACATTGTTTTCTGAACTGGTTTGTACTGTTCACTTTATGGTAATTCACTGAGCTGTACAAGTAGGATTTACACACTTTTCTGTATATATGTAAGACTTTAGTATTTAAAATAAGAAATTTCATTATAAAAGAAAAAATTGTGTTATACTAATACCCCATGTCAATGAAAGTAAGTGAACTATTTCCTTATGCAATTGTACAAGTGAATTTCATAAATTTACTATTCAGTTAAAAAACATCTCCAAACACATATAGCACTTTCATTTATATAAAAATGTATAAAACCCAATAGTATATTGGGATTCATCTGACAAGTGGCAAATTTATAATGAAAAGCAGAAGACTAATACATAGAAAATTTAGAATAATGTTTACTTCTTGGGGAGGGCGGGAGATGGCAAAGAGACACATGGGGTCTTCAAAGGTATTTTTAACAGTCTATTAAGCTTGTTGATAGGTATCTGTCATAGACTTTTTTTGCTGGAAACACAATATCACAGATTAGATAAGTTATGAAAAAAAGAGGATAATTTTGGCTAGTGGTTCTGGGCCAAGGTCAAGGGGCCTCATCTCTTGATGGCTTTTTTGTTGGCAGTCTGACCCATGTGTGTGTGTGTGTGTGTGTGTGTGTGTGTGTGTGTGTGTCCCCACACTCTGGTCATTTCCCACTTCTTCACCAGTATTCCATCAGGTGACTCACCCTGAAAACCTTATCTAATCCTAAGCACGTCCACCAAAGGCTCTATCTCTAAAAATTATAGACAATTTAGTTCCCCCTTCTTATCATTTCACAATAGGGACTAATCTTTCAGACCATGAACTTTGGGAACACACTCAAATCATATCATTCTACCCTGGGCTCCCAAGGTTAATGTCCTTCTCAAAAATGCAATATGCAATCATTCTATTCCCTCTAGTCCCTAAGTTTTAACTCATTCTAGCATTAATTCAAAAGTCCAAAATCTCATCTCCTTTCAGCTATGAGTCTATTAAAAAAAAAAAAAAAAAAAGGAACAGGATCCACTTCTAAGTTATAATGGTAGGACTAGAATAGGGTAAACATTCCTACTTCTAAAAGGGATAAACAGGTTAAGTAGAAAGGCATAATTGAGCCAAAGTAAGACCAAATCCAGCAGGAAAGACATTAAAACCCTAAAGTCCCAAGTCCAGAATCTTGTGCATACTGTAACACAGGGCCCATGGTTTAGGGCAGCCCTATCCCCATGGCTTTGCTGATTATAGGTTAGCCACATGTCTCCAAACTCAATAATGCAATAGTATGAGAATATATATTCTCTTTCCAGTATGATCAAAGTACTTTGATTCATTCAATAATTATTGAATGCCTAATTATAGTCCATTTTATTATACTGCTTGATTTTGTACCAGTGATATAACAGGAAATAATTTGAGTTTAACAAGACCAGTTTCATTTAGGAAATAGGGATAAACCTTAAGTGGAGAAATTCAAGAAAGAATATGAGGAAATAAAAACAGTGAGTGTAGACAATTTTCCAATTACTATCTTTTAACAAGAAGAATAAAACAGACATGAGGAGGCAGTTACAAAGTGAAGCATAGCAAAATCATGGATGCCAGAAAAATTAATCTGGGAGTTTAAATCATAAAGTCTTTGTATGTTGATGGCAAAGATATGGTACACTGGAAGGTGAAAGATGGGTTAAGTGGAAGAGCATAATATTTGCATAAGAAGAAGGAATGGGCCAGGTATGGTGGTACCAGCACACCTGTAATCCCAGCAGCTTGGGAGGTTAACCTGATGCAGGAAGACTGCAAGTTCAAAGCCAGCCTCAGCAACTTAGTGAAGCCCTACACAACCCATTGAGACCATCTCAAAATTTAAAAAATAAGGACTAGGGATGTAGCTCAGTAGTTAAGTACCCCTGGGTTCAATCCCTGGTACCAAAAAGAAAAGAATGAAAGAAAAGGAATGGAATCTAGTGAATATGAGAAATAGAAGGGTTAGCCTTAGATAAAAATAACTTAGTAGATTTAGTGATGGGAAGAGAGATAGTTTTCTGATTGCTTCTATCTTCTCAATAGAAAAAGGAAAAAGGTAATTAGTTAAGAGCTGGAAGTATTTGGGATGTTTTTAAAGAGAAAACAGGTGATGTGAGACAGTCCTAGGAAGTAAAAAATAAGTTGAGGAAATTAAGAGTAGTTGCTAAGGAATGCCAAAGTCCCTAAGTGAGATCAGTTAAGATGGGCATGTGTATTTTTTTAAAATATTTTTTTAGTTGTAGATGGACATAATAATTTTATTAATTTATTTTTTCTATGTGGTGCTGAGGATCAAACCTAGTGCCCCACAGGCGCTAGGGAAGTGCTTCACCACTGAGCCACAATCCCAGCCCCAGGCATGTGTATTTCTCCAGCTACATTCCAATGCTTAAGTATAACTATAGCACAAGTGTACATGTGATTTTAACTAGATGAGAACACAAGGGTTAGGGAGCCATGGGTATATTCAAAAGCTATGATGACAATGATGTTTCTGGACCCTAAGCTGGGAAAGCATAAAGATGAGAACATGTATTGGGTGATGAGCAATCAATTCTATTAACTCAATATAGGGCCAATGGATCAAAAATACTTCAGGGGAAAAACAATAACTGGAGTGTGTCTCAGTCCATTTCCTGTTGTAATAAGAGAATACCACCACACTACATAAATTACAAATAATAGAAGTTTATTTGGCTCACAGTTCTGGGGGCTGGAAGTCCAAGATCGAGGGGCTGTACCTGAAGGCCTTCTTGCTGCATCACGGAAGGCATCACATGGTGAGAGAGCACACAAGGAGAGGAAGACAGGGAGAGGGAGGAAAAGAGAGAGAGAAAAAGGAACCAAATTTCCCCCTCTTATATCTAACCCATTCCTGGCCTTATTCCATTCATGAGGGCAATGACCTAGTCACCACTTAAAGGTCCCACTTCTCAACATTGTTGCATTATGGATTAAGTTTTCGACATACAAATTTGGGGAAGATAGGTTAAAACCATAACATTTAACTCTTGACTTCCAAAAGTCATGTCTTTCTCATGATGCAAAATACTTTCTTTCCATCTCAATAGTTCCAAGAGTCTTAACTCATTCCAGGATCAATTAAAAAGTCTAAAATATAGAGTCATCTTTAATCCAGATATGGATAAATCTCAAGGTATGAATTCTTCCACCTGCTCATCTATGAAATCAAAACAAATTGCATTTTTCCAAAATACAATGGTGGCTCAGGTGTTCCCATTCCAAAAGGGACAAACACACGAGAAAGAAGTAACTGGTACCAAGTAACCCCAAATCCCAATAAATAAAACAACAGGAAGTCTTAAAACTTGGAGAATAATCTCCCTGAGTTCATTTTCTGTACCCTATGTACACTGTGGCAGGAATTGGGACCCCTAAGGCCTTAGAAGCCCAACCAAATGGCTTTGCTGCATTCAGTCCACCTGGTACTTCTCATGGTTGGAGGCTGGAGTTTTGTGCCTGTACCTTGCTCATGCTGGTGTTGCATGTTGGTAGTTCTACAGTTGTGGGGTCTTGGTAGTAATCCCACTCTCATGCTTCCATTAGGGACTTCCCTAGTACTAATACTCTATGGTGGTCTAGTTAAAATAGCTTCACTAGGTATAATCCTGGTGGGGGTTCTGCAGTAGCTTCACCTCCAACACTTTATTTCCACTCAGAATTGCCCTAATAGGAACTGTCTGCAATGGATCCACTCCTGCCATAAGTCTCTGTCTGGAACCCCAAACAGTCCACATTCTTTGAAATGAAAGTAAGAAGGTCATGTCCCACAGCTCTTACATTCTGAATTTGTGCAGAACTAACACTATGTGGACACTTCCAAGATTTACCACTTGCAACAACCACAGCAGTGGGTTGAGATACTGCTGGCTCTGCTTGAGTCAAAACTGGGGTAGTCAGTGAGGGCTCTGCTGGAATGATGGGAGCACTTATCTGAGCTGGCTGTAGGACAGTGGGCTGTCCTCGCATATCCCACAAAATACTCTGGGCCTGTGATAGAAGAAGCTTCATATCTCTGAAATGACTTCCAGGTCTTTCTCCCCTTGTCTTGATGAATAGTATCTGGCTCCCTTCTAATGCTAATCTCTTTAACTAGCAAGGTCATCACTAGGCCACAGCTTTGGTTTGCTCTTTTAAACATACCTTTTCAATTCTTGGTATACAATCAAGCCAATCATTTGTTTAAGAAATCTCATTCACCTTTTATTCCTCCCTTTCCTGACTATCCTTCTCCTTTATCCATCCAAACTCTGTCCTGTCAATTTACTCTCTTAAAACAGGTCTTAAATTATCTTTACTACTTCTACCCTAATTTGGGACCTCAGAATCTCTTGACTGTGTTTCTACAATAGCCTCTGATCTAATCACTCTCGTGCTAATCCTGATCCCTCAATCTTTCTCTGCAATGTAGAAAGAATGACTTAACTACTAAAAATCTTTTTATCACGGCATATAATAACTTCTTTGATTTGGTTCATATTGGCCACTGCTTGACATGTCGATTAGAACTATATACTTTCAACACCAAATAAGTTTGTATTTCCTGCATAACTCATTCTATTTCATGCCATTGTCTTTACACATTTCTTTCCCCTTTCTTCACTTGGCTCTTACTTCAACACTCACCTTGGACATGAACTTCTCTATAAAATTTTTCCTAAATTCGTTTGATCATTCATTCATTCATTCATTCAGTCATTCATTTATTGGTGCTAGGGATTCAACCCAGGGGCACTGCCACATGCCCAAGCCCCCCCTTTTTTTTTTATTTTGAGAAAGCATCTCTTAATTTGCTTAGGGCCTCACTAAATTGCTGAGGTTGGCTTTGAATTTGTAATCCTCCTGCTTCAGCCTCCCAAGCAGCTGGGATTTACAGGCGTATGCCATCGCGCCTGGCTCCTAAATTCCTCAGATAGGAGAAACACCTCTCCCTAATACTTCCACAGAATTATCTTTATCACTGCATTAACATTATGTATTATAATTATCTATGTAAATATTTTCTCCCTTACTAAATTATGAGCTTGTTTAAGGCCCATAATCTAGCAGTGTTTTCTGAAGAATTAAATTGAATGATCATTCAGGCTGGTTCCAATTTTTCCAGTTATAAATTATGCTGCAATAAACAGCTTTGTGCAAATGATATTTTTAATTTTTAAATTTTATTATGATAGATTGGAAGACAAAAATATTATCGGGTCTAAAGATATGAACAGTTTTTATGACTCTTCAGTAACTTATGTTCATTATTTTTAGTATTTGAGAAACCAAGAGGCAAACACTCAATACTTTTTAAAATATACATTCATATTGGAATTTTTCCCATGATATTAGTCATTTATTTCATGCCAATAATTCATGCCTTTTAAGAACAAGAACTAAACAATTAATATGTGTAGCTATCCTAACTAATGCTTTACCTGTAGCCCAATCTAAACAATAGTAGTTGGTTTTTTGTTTGTTGGTTTTTTGTGGTGCTTGGGATCAAACCCAGGGCTTTGTGAATGCAAGGCAAGCACTCTACCAAGTGAGCTATATCCCCAATCCCTAGTTGTTGTTTGTTTTGTTTTGTTTTGTTTTTGGGTACTGAAGATTGAATCCAGGGGCACTTGACCACTCAGTCACATCCCCAGCCCTATTCTGTATTTCATTTAGAGACAGGGTCTCACTAAGTTCCTTAGGATCTCTCTAAGTTGCTGAGGCTGGCTTTGAACTCTTAATACTCCAGCCTCAGCCTCCCGAGCCACTGGGATTATAGGCATGTGCCACCATACCCGGCAACAATGCCAGTTTTAAGACTATGGTTAAAATGTACAGTGAGAATTTTTTTTAAAAGATTCAGAATATGAGTTGCAACTGATAAAACATCAAGTTTCCTACCATTGGAGAAGGAAAAGGAATCTACCAAAATTTTGGAAATTGCCAAAAAGAAATGCACAGTATTAAAGAAAAATATCAAACAAAAGTTTGCTTGGAAAAAAAAAAAAAAGTTTGACTGAAATAAATTCTACCCAAGGAAAAAGCAAAGATAACATCAAAGTCTAAAAGTTACTTGCATCAAGGGTTGGTAAACCTAAAGGTAAAGTTGGAAAGATGTGATAAACATCATACCACCATGAAGTCTGTAATATCTGCTATTTGACACTTTATAGAAAACGTCTGGCAGCTCCTGCTCTAAGTCAATAGAAAAGAAAGCACTTACACTATTGTTTTGAAAAAATGCTTACAGTGAAAAACATAAATGGCACATAAAGTACCCCCCTTCTTTTTTTTTTTTTTTTTTTTTTGGTACTGGGGAGTGATAGAGATCCTGGGTGCTCTGACACTGAGCTACACCCCCAGGTCTTTTCCTTTTTATTTTATTTTTTGTTCTGAGACAGGATCTTGCTAAATTGCTACAGCTGGGCTAGAACTTTTGATTCTTCTGCCTTAGTTTCCTAAGTAGCTGGGATTAAAGGTGTGTGCCACCACGCCCAGTCTTTTTCACTCTTTGATGGTTCTCCTAAGGAACTATTTCATTCAAACCCATCCTGTCCCCAGTTTGCCCTCCGCACAGGCTCTTAGCTCTCTTCTTTAGTATATTCTTATACAGTTAACGATACTAAATCTCTCCTCCATGTTGGTCTGACCCAAATAAAGATGTAAATGGTTGGGGGGGGGGGAGACATAAAATGGAAGAAAAGTTAGCAAGTAATCAAGATGGATAAAGGTGCACACTTGGGAGGGAGAGTTAATAATTGAGAGTATTGTAGAGAATGGATGACAATGTGATTAAAATGACCACATAAATATTCTGTGAGAAAAAAAAAGCAGCAAACAAAAGTAAAAAGTAAAACCAAATTATTTTTAAAATACAGAAAATTAGCACATTTTAAAAGCATAAAATCTATAAACATCACTGCTTTAACAAAGCCTTCTATTTACCTATCCAAACAGGCAAAGAGTCCAGATTTTCCTCCTACGGCACAAAGTACTTTGGGAGCACAGCGAGGTCGAGTCATCAAGACTGTCTGATGAGAGAGTCTATGTTCAGGCATAAAGTGGTACTTTAGAGCTTCATTCAAAAGATGTTTACAAGTGCGATCATCACGAATAAGATGATTTGCTTCATACAGCCTAGTGAGAAACTTAACACTCAGCAATGGTAATCGTACACTGTTTAGTAGCTGTGCTAAGTATTTCTGGCGTTCTTGTACATCATACTTGATCCAAGACTCTAATGCATAAAAAACAGTCTCTTCAGTAGCTACATTCAAACAGTCATTGGAGACAATTTCATCCAAATCAGCATGTGTAAGCTCAAAAAACTCTTCTGTCTGGCACACAGCTTCAAAATTCTGGCATATGTACTTAGTGGCTGCCAAATAAAGGTCATGACAACCATATGTCTCTGCAAAACGAGATATTCCAATACAGTTCCCAGGATCAAGTTGGCTTTCAAGAAATGCACAACATTCTTTCAGGACAAGTTTTATCTGAAGTAGGTTTGCTGCTGGAAGGAGAGATTCAACTGTATCCTGAGAAATAAAAACAGTCCCTGTATAGGCATATTCCACAATGGCCTGGAGAGCGGTTTCATCAATGGACTGAAACTCAACTTCACTGTTCTCTTTTTCAGAAAGGTTTCCAGTGAACATAGCTTTGAAATATGGGCTGATGCTGGCAAGTACCACTTTGTGAGCATGAATTTTAACATCACCTACACGAAGAATGACGTCACAGAGTTCGTGATGCTGACGGAGAAGATTCAAGCCCTGAAGAAGTTGTTCAGAATGTAAGTGGGTTAAGTTAGCAAGCATGTAGGTCGGGGATGTGTGGTCCATCTACAGAAGAACAAAAAGCATGGACAGTTATTTCAAAATAATCATGCCAGTATGATTCTGTTTCAAATGGTACAATACAAATCAGATTTGTTGTTCATTTGCCTATGTATTTTTTTGTTTTAAAATACTAAATATTAGAACAGAAGCTTTTAAGAGTTAGAAGGGATTTAGTAGTCATGCAATTCAACTCCTATATTGCAGGTATTAGGAGATGGAGACCCAAAATGTTAGATAATATGTTGCAAACCATAAATGCATCTGGACAATGGACTTTTAAATCAAAACTCTGTCAAATCTTTTGCTGTTTCCCTTCAACAAATTCAAATATGAGCTACAAGGGAAACAAATTGCTAATGTAGGGGTGGGGAACCTTGCTTCAAGCAAAATTAGCTATTTGGCTATTTTCTCAATAACATTAATGACTTTAATTGGAAAGAAATTAAAGAAATTCATGCTAATTCAAAAACTTTACAACAAACTTCAATACTTTAAGAAAGGTATCATATTGTCAATTAATTCAACAACAAAATTATTATGAACAGGACCCAAAGTTCTATATTGAGGGAAATTTAGGTGAACCTTCTAATCAACACTATAGCCACTCAACTCTTAATTATAAATTCAGATTATGTACAATCTGTTTACAGTTTTGGAACACAAAGGGTAAAAAAAACAGGAGATCAGAAAAAGGAATGAAAAAGAAGAAAAAGTATAAAGACAATAAGTACTGTGTTAACCTAAAAAAAGCTCTCTTTTAAAAGCCATTACATCCTAATCCCTAAAATCTATGAATGGTAAAAAAGGACTGTATAGATGCTATTAAGGATTTTGAAACGGGGAGACTATCCCGAATTATCCCAGAGGGCCCTAAAAGCAAACAACATGTACTTTCATAAGAAGGCAGAGTGGGAGATTTGACACAGACAAGGAAAAAGTTTTATGACCATGGAGGCAGAGAATGGAATGCTGCAGAAACATATTCTGGCAGTCACCAGAATTCTGAAGACCTCTAACACTAACTTCAGACTTCTGGGATCCAGAACTATGAAAAAATAAATTTCTGTTGTTTTAAGCAACTGTGTTTGTGGTAATTTGTTACAGTAATCATAAGAAATTAATACATAGATATTTCAGAATGGATTATAACAGCTGCTTAGAAAAGATAAAAGGAACATTAAGACATCTATATAACATGAGCTATTCCCTATTTCTTTCGCTTATACCTCAAAACACAAGTTATGCCAAGAAAAGTAGATTTGGTTCCAATTTTATTTGCTTACTATAATACTAGGAATTGAATCCAGGGGTGTGCTGCCACTGAGCTACCCTTTTTATTTTTTATTTTGAGTCAATACTAAGTTAAGTCTCTCTAAGTTATGCAGGCTGGCCTTGAACTTGTGATCCTTTTACTTTAGCCAACCAAGTAGCTGGGATTACACGCGTGCATCACCATACCTGCCTTTTTTCCTATTAGCATCACCAAATTAATCACACTATTCAATAATAATGCACTATTAAGTCACACTATTCAATAATATAGATACTGGTAGGACTCACAAGGTATTAGTACAGCCCTTCATGGCTGTATGTTTTTAAGCAGAAAAATCCAAATATTGAAATTTTTATCTTGGTCAAGAACTTCATTATTTCAAATCTCCCAATGAATTTTAAGTGAATTAACAAGGTATGTTAATATGGCCACTTTACAGATGATGGCATCCTTCCCATCTGATCTCTCCAAGTAATACTAAAACACATCTACCAAAATAATTCTCAAAGCATTATTTCAATCATGCTATGAAAAATTCTGAAGAAACTTCTTGGTAGTGACTTACTTTCAGAACAAAATACTGGTACTGTAAGGTATTACATTTAGATCTGGATATATTCTATTATTGACTACAGTGTTGACCTTTCCAAGTTTCCTTTAGCCTCAATATTATGGGAAAGTTAATATCTAGACTGAAAAGTGAAGAATGAACAATAGGAAAGACAAGAAATTAAGTGGTGGGATAAAGAAAGCAATCCTACCTATTTATATGCAGTTAATTTTACCTTCCTCTATTCTTCAATTTCTTCATCTCCAAAATGAGATCACAACAATAACCCAAGGTTTTGAGGATCAAATCAAATAATGAAAACACAATAAAATGTGAGAGTTAAAAGTATACTATGAGTTAAAGGGTACTATAGTAAGGCAACTAGAGATAAAGGATAACAAATTTCCATCCTAACTGGGTCATGTATTATTATGTGGAATGGGCACATTTCTTAATCTATTAATTTTTTTCATTTATAAAATAATACCCCTAACCCATCTCAGAAGGTTACATGTAAGTGATCTAGTAAAACAAAGTTCCATACAATTTGAGGTACTAGGAAGAGAGCACTCAAGTCTTACTTTCTTTCCATGATCTCTTCTCTTACTAATTCCTATCCTTCCCATAATGCTCTTTCATTCTATAATGCTTATATAATTATTATAGATCTATTTAAAACTTGCTATCTCCCAAATATTATCTTACCACATGCTAAATTTTGTCTATAACCTTTTCCCCCTTTCATCCTCCTTACCTTAAATCCAATTCTCAAAAGTATAGGCCAAAGTTAATTTTGCCTAAAAGTTTATTCCTGTACATGTACTTAATTATGTGTTGTTTTGTAAAGCATACTCCTTTAACTCTCATTTGTCTGATTTAACAAGTAGAATAATATTTAGACTGAAAAGTGAAGAATGAACAACAGAAAGCTGAACTGATATGGAAAATAAGAGGGGTACAAAAAGAAAATCTAGCTACTTTGTGAGTTCATCGTTCTCTCTGATTAAACAATTATGTTCCAAAATATTTAAAAAACCTGTAAGAGGCATAGTGGCATACACCTGTAATATCAGCAACTAAGGAGACTGAGGCAGGAGGATCACAAGTTCAATGCCACATGGGAACCTTAACCAGAACCTGTCGATCAATCAATCATTCAATCTATCAATAGGACTGGGGATGTAGCTCAGTGGTAAAGTACCCTTTGGTTCAATTCCCAGCACTAGGTACTGGAGATTATTTTCAAAAATAGGATGGTAAATTCTATAATCTGGTAATATTGAAGTTAACTTCAGATAACATTCTAAAACTATTTAAGAATCTGATCTGTGAATAGATCTCTAAGACCAGTATAGATGGGTTAATAATAATAGGACATGTCACAGGCTAACCTTGTTTCTTTTTTCAATGTGCTTGAACTTGTAGATCAGGAAAGTATCTTAAATGTTTTAACTAAATGTCAGTAAAGATTTTTTTTTTTAAGTACTGTGGATTTAACCCAAAAGCAATTTACCATTGAGCTACATCTCTAGCCCTTTTCGTTTTTTATTTTGAGACAGGGTCTCATCAAGTTGCCTAGGTCCTCGCTAAGTTGCTGAAGCTGGTCTTGAACTTTGATCCTGTCTCAGTCTCCGAAGCTGCTGGGATTATAGGTATACACCACCAAACATGCTGGGCTAGTAAAGAATTTTATAAGGACTTTCATGATTTTCTTGAGAATAAAACTAAAAAATATAAACATAGTTCACTTAGCTAAATTAGCAACTGGTTGAACAACCACACCAAGAGTATACTGCATAATGGAATAAAGACTAGAGGAATGTTTCTAGTGATATGCTGTAATAAATAAAACTTCAGAAGGAGATATTTTCACTTTGTTCTGCAAATGTCATGCTACATCTGAAGAACAGGTTTAAGCAATCATCTTTTAAAGGGATCTGAATTCAATACCTAGAAAGAGAAGAAATTCAAATCATATCTTATGAGTAATGGAACTGAGGTTGCTAAGTCTGGAGAAAGAGAGATCTGAGGATTAGCGTGTGAAAAATGAAGGGATGAAAATTACATCCTCTTTATATAGGGTTAAATGAGTTTGTACATACAGCATGCTTAGAATACTACCTATCACTTAGTAAAACCTTGATAAATATTAGTTATCTTAGTACTAGTGATTTTTTCAAATTGTTTGCTTGAGTGGTATTCAGATTTCTATGTTGCATTATCTCTCACTACTAAATTTCTGGGCTGCAGATAGAGTTCAGTAGTACAGCACTTGCTTAGCAGGTGTAAGGCCGTAGGTTCAATCTCCAGCAATACAAAAGAGAAAGAAAAAAGAAATCCATTCTGTGCCACTGATGTAACACAAACTATTATAGAATTGTTGGTTCTCAAATCAAGTTAATGAGTTGGCAATTTTAGTAGACAGTAACAGATCTTTAATAAACTAGTTTTAGTTTGTTCAATTTAAAACTGGTAAATTAATATTTACATATGATATGGAAGCATGACACAATATAGATTTTTAAATATACATAGACATATCTACACATACCACACATAAACACACACAGGTATATACATATCACACAGATCTATGCAGGGTAATATAATTTTAAGATACTGAGCTCTAGAATCAGGATGCCCAGATTTCAGTATTGTCTGGACTGTTTTAATAGTTATGTGATCTTAGGAAAGTTTCTCTCTCTCTCTCTCTTTTTTTTTTTTTGCAGTACTGGGAACTGAACCCAGGAGTGCTCTACCACTGAGCTGCATCCCCAGCCCTTTATACTTATTTATTTTAAATTTTGAGAGAAGGCCTTGCTAAGTAGCCAAAGTTGGCCTCAAACTTGTGAACCTCCTGCTTCAGCTTCCCGAGTCACTGGGGTCACAGGTGTGTGCCACCACACCTGCCTGGAAAGCCGTCTTAAAGTCTCAGTTTTCCCAGCTGCAAAAAAAATTTTTTTTTTCCAGAAAGTAAACATGCTTTTTAATGTGCTAGACATAACTACTCTGTAATTTTCTGTAGTTATTAAAGACTTTATTATTATCAATATTATCTTTAAAGAAAGTTTTTGTCAACTAAACCCATTTGACTCCCTTCCATGTAAACTAAAGAAGGAAGGAAGTTGGCTTAATATAAAGTAAACAAATACAACCAAGGCAAGGCCAAAGCCTAATTCTACCAGTAAAGATACAATGAACCATTTTTAGATTTAGACAGTTTATTAGATTTAGATAGTATATTACTTAGTGAAAAGAAGAGTAGCCAAACAATAAACTGCTGGATCCTTGTCCCACATACCAAAAAGGAAATGCCAAACAAAGGGGACTTTCTGTCTGACCACCTATAAATTGTTAAGGAGACCAATCTAGACTGTGGCTAAGCAGTTTTATATTCTGCATCTCTATTCTAAGGGGTTGGGAGTAAAAGCCCCATCTTCACCACAACCAAGGATGTTCATAGAAATTATCTTCTGACAGACTTCCAGGAGAGAGAGAGAGAGAGGTATTTGGGAGATAGCTTCATAGCAGTTGCTTAGGAGTCCTCCCAACTCCTTGTGTTTTAGGCTAATCACAAGGCAGCCAAGACTCAGATAAGCTGCTGTCCTGCAGGTCAAGCCTTTGCTATATGGAGATATGTTACCAGGGTGCCATGACAAAGCTGTTTTCCAACATTTATACCCTGCTAGTATTTCTCCTTTGTCTCACTTTTCGATATCTCTGCTGTTAAAATCTTCTAAATATTTCCTGACCATTCCAACAAGTGAGTGAAATATTCTATTCATTTGAAACATCATAGTTTATTTTCCTCCAAAATAATAAAAATTATAAAAAATTTTAAAACAGGTCAAAAAATGGTAATGGTAAAGATAACTTTACAAAAGAGCACCTATGCATTCTCCTTCCTTATACTAGATGGGAATAACGTAATGTTCATTCCTTTTTAGAACAATTAAGAATAGAGTTAAAGAAATTATACTTTTAATGCTCGAACAAAATAATTCCAACTAAAACTTTAAAAAGGGAAGGTCAAAATAGGGAACATAAAATGAATTATACCAAGTTTGTCATAATGGATTCTTAAAATTTTTAATTTGACCACTTTCCTATCTCAAGAAATGAGACTCAGAAATTCACAGAACTTAAACTTTTTCAAATGCAGAGCTTTAATACACCTGTCCTCAAAATGTGGTCCTATTGAGAGTATCAGCATCATTTTGGGGACCTGCTAGAAATGTAAATTCTTGAGCCCCACCACAGATTTAGAGAATCAGAACGTATATGGAGTTGGGGGGACATCGGACAAACTTAAGTTCTCCATGTGATTCTTACACATGCTAATGTTTGAATCCAGATAAACTATTTTCAGCACAAATGTAATTGCTTAAATATTATTGTAAATTATAATCGTAATACAACCAAAATTATTAATTAAAACTGCCCCTCTGAACACTGATTCCAGTACCTTATTCTAAATTTGATAGGTTCACCTCTATGAACCTAACATGGTTTACATTTTCTGTCATCCTTTTCCTGCACTTCAATTTTGTTTTTACAGACATTCTATTGTATATATTCCTTAGCCACTGAAGATTGTTATGGATGTGATGATCCATGTTGATTGTCTAGGAAGAGGCCTTACCAGGGACTAACCCTTCACATTTGACTAGTCTATACTGGTCAAACCTCAAAAATAAACTAAAACTAATTCTCTTACAATGGAGTATATTAATTTCTAATAATGGGCTCTTTTGCTTCCCCTTCATACCAGAATATCTTGTGTATGTGTATGGTTTCCAAGAAACTTGCTTAATCAGACTTTTGCAGGATTCTGGAAACCTGCATTTTCTAATTAGCCTTTGATTAAAAGTGTGATTTGGGGAAGCAGTTTTAACCTTCATTTTGTGTCAAATCACATAAAACAATAAAACTAAGTCATTTAATTAAAAAAAAACTGTGACTATATTTGGTTCTTGGCTACACATTCATTAATGACTAAAAGTAACTCAAAGAAGCAATAATTTCTCATCGTCAAAACAAAACCCACCTTTATCAAATAGCTTTACACTGATGGTTTCATTTATCTCAGTAACAACCGTGTACAGAAGGAAGGGCAAGCAAGGAAGAACAGTGAGTGAAAGTATGAAGTTTAGAGCCATAGAGAACTGGGTTCAGATTTACATTTGAGTAATTAATAGCTGCATTAGTTTGGGCAGATTAATTATTCTATACTTGAACTTTCTTATTTATAAAATTTCTTGTGGATGAAACAGAATTAAATATGAACATATGTAAGAAAAACAGATTAACAGAAATAGATAAATTAGATCCCTCCATATACTTATACCAGGATAAATTCCAAATGTATCAGAGGTATAAATGGAAAAAATGAAATTATCCAAGTAGTAGAATAAAATGAGAATTAATTCTTCCATACCTGGTATTAGGGCACAGTTTCCTCACCATGACACAAAACCCAGAAACAATAAATGAAAAGATAATTGATTAAACAACTCTGAATATAAATGAGACTGAGAAGAAAGAATGTGATTTTGCTAGATTTTGTCAGACTTATCTTTTGAGTTCCTTTACTATTTTACATTCTCACAGTAATGAGTGAGAGTAACAGTTTATTAACCTAACTGTATATTGTAAAGAGAGACTGTTAACTCCATATAGTTTAAATTTATTTGATTATAAGTGAAGTTGAGCAAATTTTCATGTGGTTAAAAGTCATTTGCATTATTAATCATATGTTCATTTATTTAGTCATTCCCTCATTCCTATGAGGGAATCTTAGAAATATTTTATGATATATAAAATACTGATATATGTTTACTGATATATGTTTTATATACACTGTAAATATTGTTCGGCCCCATTTATATCCAGAATTTTTAATGTGATCATTTTTTTCTTTTCATTTATTGTTTTCTGGGTTTTGTTTTCATATAATGAATAACTGCAATTAACTAACACACATCAGATATATTAAATCCATAAAGTCAAAATAATTTCTTAAAACCCTTATCCGTCACCAAAGGAGGATGCTAATTAATCAACACTAACTGGCACTTAGAAATAAAAGGAAAGAATCAAGCATTTATCATGTCTTCCCTATGCTAACTGTATCACTAAGTTTCTCTTTATAAAAGTATTCCAGGGTTGGGGTTGTGGCTCAGTGGTAGAGCACTTGCCTAGCAAGTGTGAGGCCCTGGGTTTGAGAATCAAAATTTATTTATTTACAAATAAATAAATGTCCATTCACAACTAAAAAATACTTTAAAAAGGAAAAGAAAAAAGTATTCCAGTTACAAAATTAAGAAGGAATGATAGAATCTTACCATTTTGTACCCTTAGTGAATTAATAGAGGTCAGCATTGATTATGAGGGCTGCTAAAAATCACAAAAAGAGAGACTACCCAATATTAGGGCCTTCTGATAGAACATACCACCACCTATAAGTATTCTACTATTCCCCCCAACACACACACAAATAAAACAAATCCAACCACAGTCAAATCCTCTTTTATCTGACCACTGATTTACAAAAAATACAGAGAATAGAAAAAAGCATGTTAAACCAGAAAGATACAATTAGCAAAAACATTCTGTGAAAAATTTTGTCAAGTAATCTGAATGCTTCAACAAATAAACTCCAAGAAAATAAACATGCAAATGAGAATAAACTTAAAAGACATATCAACAAGTACAACCTATAATCTATTCACGTACATGTGCACATACATTTAGAATACAAGTAGAAATTTATAAATTGACCAAATTACTGATTATAATCATTATTTATTTTGTTGTTGAAAACTGTAGTTATGCTTTTAAGACTTTTATCTTTTACAAATAATCCTGAAATATTTGCACGTGAAATGATGTCAGAGATTTGCTTCAAAATAATATAGGATGAGGAAATGGATGGAGATATGGATGATGTCATGAGTTGACAACTACTGAAACCAGATGATTGGTACATGGAAATTCATCATATTCTACTTTTACATGATTTTGAAAATTTTGCATAGTTAAAAAAAATTAACACAAAAGGAGAATGTAAGGCACTAAACTCTGAGTAAGATTTAGACATGAAGAACATGAAGTTCAAAGGGTTTAAATGACTTAATGTGATCATAGCTGGGTTTGATGAAGTATGCCTGTAGTCCCAGCACTGGAGAGGTTTCGGTGGGAGGATCCCTGGAACACAGGCATTTAAGACCAGTCTAGGCAAAACAATGAGACCCTGTCTCAAAAACCAAAAGTCCTGAGTTCTATTTCTAGTATTGCAAAAACAAACCAAGATCACAAGATTAGTAAAACACATTACTGTGACTAGAATGTTATCTTCATCTTAGAACAATGTTTCCTGCACATTAAGTTCAAGAAATTACAATGTTAAACAGTGTTACACTGCTTAAAGTATTTACAGAAACAAATTATAATTATTGGCACTTCTAACAAGACTAAATGATTCTATAAAAGAGTATCTGGAATACAACCTTGTCACACTGTCATAATGTACCAGGTACTATTCCAAACTTTCTACTTTTAACTCCCTTTGTCAATATGAGATGGGAACAGTTATTACTATTCCTATTTTAAACCTACAGAATAAATACATAAAATGCACAGATCAGACACAAAAATACATAAGGGTTTTAAAATAAAGAGGGATGCATGGAATAACTATTTCTTTCTCCTATTTGTATAATAGCAAATTTGATAGAGCAGGCGCCCACAAATACCTGTCATCATCTTTTTGGTACCATAACATTTATATCTAAGATTCAGATACTTAAAGTACTCTAAATCTAAGTAAGTAGATTAGTCAATATTGAACAAACAATATTTATTTGAAAAAATTTAAGAAGGAATAGTATTATACTTTACTTAATTATGTTCTTATATAAACATATACAATGTTAGATAAAATTAAAATAAAATCAAACTTTTCATCATCTATAATAATTTCACAATTTTAGGTTCTGAAACCAAGATTATAAAGCCAAGCTGTGAGTTTAGCATCCATCTACTTAAGTGACATGTAAGCCACAAAGCAGTGGTGCTGAAATCATTTGGGAGGCAATTATCTGCTACCATATAAATATAGATCACAACTAGAGAAAAGAAATGAGGATTGCTTAAACAAAACCCAAACATGTTTTATGTAAAGAACGTGATTTATGAAGTTAGGAGAATATTTTATCACAACTGCTCTCTTCTTAAATATCTTTCCCATAGTTCAACTTCCCTCAGAGCAGATTCAACTAATGATATTATATAATTTTATAAGTGAACCTATGGAACAAATTGGCATCTTTCCTTTTTCACTCTATTTTTTGTTTTGTTTTGGTACAGGGATTGAACCCAGGGGCACTCAATTTGAGCCACATCCCCAGTCCTTTTAATTTTTATTTTTATTTTGAGACAGGGTCTTGCTAAATTGCTGAGGTTCACCTAAAACTTGCAATGTTCCTGCCTCAGGCTCTCCAGGATTACATGCATTCACCACCACACCCAGCTCCACGAGAATGATTTTTATATATCTGGAGAAACAACTGTAAATTTAGAAGTCTGTCATAACAGGAATCCTTATATCATGGATGCAGAAATAACATAGAAGAAAGCAAGTTCCCAAAGGCATTACTACATTCAGCAAAAGCTCCTAGTTACATAATTAACCCATTCATTGAAAATGGTTGCAACAGATCTTAAATGATGTTAATTTATACAGATTAGGGCTTGAAATGCAATACAAATTGTATTTTCACTCTAAGTTGTAGTTCTGACTCAAGACCGAAATGTACAAAGACTCTGGAACATAATACAAAGTAGATAAAAATATATTGGTAATTGAATCCTACAGGTATAAAGAGTCATAATTTCTTAATCTTATTAAAGCTTTGACTCAAGAACGTAAACAACATTGAGAATAGAAATCCAAAAACAATAGATTAAAATATATAACCAAATATTACAAAGTTCTAAGCAAATAATTAAATATACTAATTTGAGTCTACTTTTTTACTCTGACCAATTACCAGGAGAAATATATTTCAGATGTGCCACAGTACAAATGTAGAATATACAACCTCCAAAAGTAGTTAAATCAGTTAATATTTGTTAAGTACCTACCAAAGTGCATGGCATGTAGCAAACACAATAAAATGGTATCATTATAATTATTTGTTAATATTCATCTTATTTTAAATTTTAATTTATTTTTATTGTAAACAAATGGGATACATGCTGTTTCTGTTTGTACATGGAGTAACAGCATACCATTTGCGTAATCATACATTTACATAGGGTAATGATGTTTGATTCATTCTGTTATTTTTTCCTCCCCCCCACCCCTCCCATCCCTCTATTCCCTCTATACAGTCCCTCCTTCCTCCATTCTTGCCCCCTCCCACCCTCCATTATGTCATTGTATATATATATATATATATATATACACACACACACATATACATGCAATGGAATATTACTCAGCTATAAAGAATGATAAAATTATGGCATCTGCAGGCAAATGGATGAAATTGGAGAATATCATGCTAAGTGAGATAAGCCAATCTCAAAAATCCAAAAGGCAAATGATCTCACTGATAAGCGGATGATGACACATAATAGTCATCTTTTATTTGCACACTTCTTAAACAATACAAATACATTTACAGAATTCACACTGATTTCCAATATTCCTAGATGTCTGTAAAATTTAAGAACACAGAAAATTATAATGATTCATCCAACAAATTATCTGACTGAAAATAATGTTTCTAGTGCAGTTGTGTTTACCCTGCTTAACTTCAGTTAAAGAAAAAAAAAAGTATGTAGCACATATTCCTGTAATTTAATTATTTTGAAATTGAAAATTTTAATATTTAACTCAAATTTGCGATTTTCAAAGTATTTTTAACTACCTTTCAATTTTCCTAGGTATATTATTAATAAAACAACTAAAACATTTCACTACTCTGAAGTTTGATAAAA
The DNA here is from genome assembly GCF_902686445.1 of Sciurus carolinensis. Taxonomy (NCBI): domain Eukaryota; kingdom Metazoa; phylum Chordata; class Mammalia; order Rodentia; family Sciuridae; genus Sciurus; species Sciurus carolinensis. The sequence continues at coordinate 146,256,331 of NC_062214.1, forward strand.
ATCTGTTCCCTTTCTATGCCTATGTTTCAAAATAAAGGTTTTTATACTTCATACACATAAAACTTATGGAATTCAAGAATAAGATTTTTTTTTAAGTTTAACATTGTTAGCAATCAGGGAAATGCAAATCAAAACAACACTGAGATTTTGTCTCACTCCAGTTGAAACAACAATCATCAAAAACACAAATAATAAATGCTATAGAGGACGTGGGATTGTACATTAGAACAACCACTGTGGATATCAGTATGGAGATTTCCCAAAGGATGAGAAATGGAACAATCACAGTACCCAGGTGTACTACTCCTCAGTATTTTTCCAAAGGAATTAAAGTCAGCATACTGTAGCGATGCATGCATACGCATGATCATAGATGCTCAATTCTCAATAGTCAAGTTACAGAACCAGCCTACAATCCATCAACAAATGAATGAAAATAGAGTGTATATATGTAATTGACCCATAAAGAACAATGAAATTACGTCATTTGTAGGAAAATGGATGAAACTGAAGCATCATGATGAACCAGTATGCCAGACTCAAAAAGGGTCATATGTACACCACCAGTATAACTCCACCTCATGTCCAACCATAAGGATGGGATCTTAGTTGGATTAAGTTATACTCCATGTATGTATAATATGTCAAAATACATTCTACTGTTATGTGTATCTAAGGAGAACAAATAAAAAAATGAAAAAAGGGTCATAATATATTCTCTCATATGCAGAAACTAGAAAGAAAAAAAATTCTTAAAGTGACCTCATAAAACCATAGGGGAGACCAGTAAGGTTGAGGAAGGGGGAGAGGGAAAGGGAAGGTACTGGGGAATGAAATTGATCAAGTAATGTTATGTGCATGTATGAATGTCACAATGAATCCCACTATTACGTATAATCATAATACATCAATAAAATGGATTTTTAAACTCTACCAGAAAACTTCTAGACCTAATAAATGAATTGAGTAAAATAGCAGGATATAAAATCAACACACATAAATCTAAAGCATTTTTATTCATAAGTGATGAATCATCTGAAAGGGAAATGAGGAAAACAACTCCATTCACAATAGCCTCAAAAAAAAAAAATGGGAATCAATCTAAAAAAGAGGTGAAAGACCTCTACAATGAAAACTACAGAACACTAAAGAAAGAAATTGAAGAACACCTTAGAAGATGAAAAGATCTCCGATGTTCTTGGATAGGCAGAATTAATATTATCAAAATGGCCATACTTTCAAAGGCACTGTACAGATTTAACACAATTCCATTAAAATCCCAATGACATTTCTCATAAAAATAGAGAAAGCAATCTGAAATTTATCTGGAAGAACAAAAGACCCAGAATAGCCAAAGCAATCCTAAGCAGGAAGAGTGATGCAGGAGGTATCATAATACCAGATCTTAAACTCTATTATAAAGCAATAGTAACAAAAACGGCATGGTATTGCATGGTAGATGGCATGGTAGACCAATGGCACAGGATAGAAGACACAGAGACATACTCATAAACGTACAGTTATCTCATACTAGACAAGGGTGCCAAAAACTTACAATGGAGAAAAGATAGCCTGTTCAACAAATAGTGCTGGAAAAACCGGAAATCCACATGCAGTAAAATGAAATTAAACCCCCATCTCTCACCCTGGTCAAAACTCAAGTCAAAATGGATCAAGGCTAGAGGAATTAGACCTGAGACCCTTCACCAAATAGAAGAAAAAGCAGGCCCGAATCTCCATCACGTTGGCTTAGGACCAGACTTCCTTAACAAGACCCCCATAGTGCAAGAAATAAATGCAAGAATCAATAAATGGGATAGATTCAAACTAAAAAACTTTTTCTCAGCAAAGGAAACAATAATGTGAAAAGAGAGCTGATAGAGTGGGAGAAAATCTTTCCCATACATACTTCAGGCAGAGCACTCATCTCCAAAATTTATAAAGAACTTAAAAAACTTTACACCAAAAATACAAAAAACCCAATCAATAATTGAGATAAGGAACTGAGCAGACACTTCACAGAAGAAGATATACAGGTGATCAACAAATACATGAAAAAGTACTCATCATCTCTAGTAATTAGAGAAATGCAAATTAAAACCACCCTAAGATTTCATCTAACTCCAATTAGAATGGCTATTATCAAGAACACAAGCAATAATAAGTGTTGACGTGGATGTGAAGAAAAAGGCACACTCATACATTGGTAGAATTGCAAATTGGTGCAGCCGCTCTGGAAAAGAGTATGGAGATTCCTCAGAAAACTTGGAATGGACTCACCATTTGACCCAGATATCCCACTCCTCGGTTTATACCCAACCGACTTAAAATCAGCATACCACAATGACACAGCCACATCAATGTTCATAGCGGCTCAATTCACAATAGCTAAATTGTGGAACCAATCAAGGTGCTCTTCAATTGATGAATGGATAAGAAATTGTGGTACATATACACCGTGGAATATTACTCAGCCATAAAGAAGAATAAAATTATAGCATTTGCAGACAAATGGATGAAATTGGAGAATACCATGCTAAGTGAAATAGGCCAAGCCCACAAAACCAAAGGTCGAATGTTTTCTCTGATAAGTGGATGACAATACATAATGAGGGAAGGTGGTGGGGGTAAGAGGGAGAAGAGAAGAATGAAGGAACTTTAGATGGGGTAGAGGAAAATGGGGTGGGAGGGGGTGGGGGAAGAAAAGATAGTAGAATGAGACAGACAGTACTACCCTATGTACATGTATGATTACATGAATGGTGTGAATCTACATTGTATACAACTATAGAAATGAAAAGTTGTACCCCATTTGTGTACAATGAATCAAAATGCAGTCTGTAAAAATACAAATTTAAATAAAAAAACTCCTTTGTACCTGTAATAGATATAAATAGAACATAACTTAAATGGATAAGATTCACATTCCACAAGATAACCATAAAAGATAATCAGTGAGATACATGATGATAATGAATTCTCATTTCCTAAATATCCACCATGAAGACTAATGCATTTTCCAAGTCTTCATCAAGGAGACAAACTACAACAGATATAAAATAAACTGCAATTTGTAACAGTGATCTACAGGGATCTGAGAAAAAGAAGAATCAAAACTCCTCTTGGGTCTGGGGTTGTGGCTTAGTGGTAGAGCGCCCACCCAGCATGCATGAGGCCCTAGGTTCGATACTCAGCACCATATAAAAATAAAATAAGGGGCTGGGGAGATAGCTCAGTCGGTAGAGTGGTTGCCTTGCAAGCACAAGGCCCTGGGTTCGATCCCCACAACCGCCTCCCCTCCAAAAAAAACTATTTAAAGAAATTGGGCTGGGGAGATAGCTCAGTTGGTAGAGTACTTGACTAGCAAGCACAAGGCCCTGGGTTCAATCCCCAGCACTGCAAAAAAAAAAAAAAAAAAAAAAAAAAAAAAGTAAATAAATAAATAAAATAAAATAAAGGTTAAAAAAGTATTAGAAAAAGATAATCCACCAAGGAGAGGAAAAAATGTAAAAAAAAAAAAAAAAAAAAGACTCCTCTTGATTTGTTCCCAAGAAAAGGACATGATAACTGCTTGATTTAAATGTCCAGGTCCTCTAAAAAGTATTCTTTATTGAAGGAAGGGGTAATTTGGGGGGAGGGATCAGGGGGTACTGGGGATTGAACTCAAGAACACTTTATAACTGAGTTACATCCCCAGTCCATTTTTTTATTTTTTATGTTGAGACAGGATCTTACTAAGTTGCTGAGGCTGGCTTTGAACCTATGATCCTCCTCCCTCAGTTTCCCAATATGCTGGGATTACAGGTATGTGCCACCATACCTAACAAGGGGGAGTATTTATTTTATTTTATTTTATTGATTTATATGCAGTGCTGAGAATTGAACCCAGTGCCTCATACATGCTAGGCAAGTGCTCTGCCACTAAGTCACAATCCCAGCCCTGAGGAGTAATTCTTAAGCTTCTACCATACTGATGATGAAATATCATTCAAGAGTTTCCAATTTCTTTGTCTTTGATTCTGTGACTATTGCAAAACATCTCGTTATTAACCTGGCTTTACAAAGTCTTGGATATAGTAGAGTGCACTGGATTATCAACCCTAAAATTCTCATCAGTGAAAAGGGTTATATTCTATTCCAACATAAACTGGCATTCTACTGTGTACATTCTAACTTGCCCTCATTCTCCTTTCCCTTCACTTGAACAAGTTTCCTGAAGTCTGAACATACAAGAATAAAAAGATATATTTGAGTTCTTAGAATAGAAACATGAAAACCAGACACTATCATTGACAACTGCTACAATCAAATCTTGGTTTTCACTGCATTCCAACTCTGTGCCTGAAAATGGAAAAGGGCAGGAGGATTCTTTTTGTTAACTAAAATATGCTAGCCAAACCAAATCTAGGCAGATTCATTTTGATGTATACAACAAAATGACTAAGGAAGAAACCACTCTGAATTTAAACCAACACATAGAGGATACAAATTTACATGGCCTCTATTCCCAAAGGGAAAAAAAACCCTATGATATGCAAATTGTTATAAGGCAAAATTCAGAAATAATTTTTGAACTTGCATCAGCCAGAAACATTACAAAAGGGTTTAGCATATATGACCAAATTATTCCAGGATTTTAAAAATTATTTGAGACATCCCATCCAATACAGAACAAGGCAGTAATATTTGCATTTGAAGTGTGTAAATGTGGGACTTCAATTTATAACTTTGAATCTTTTCACTGGGTTAAAGCAATTGCATTATTCCTTTTAAAATATCGCTCTTCCGCACTCTGAAATATTCAGCCTCATACTAAGATATTCCAGCTCTTCAATCCATTTGTTTCATTTGCAAGGAGAAAATGCATATCGAATTCTCAGTTCGCCTAAAACAAAGAAACATCTACCAACCCTACATCCACAGGGCAGAATTCTCTTAGGACCGTAATGCCAAGAACTTCCATCGCTACTGAAATTGTCTTTGCAATCTCTGTCTCTAGGAAACTAAAAGGCTGCAGAGAGGCTTGAGGATCCTGCTGGGAGGTCGGGTGGCAGAGAGAGGAGGCGGGGAAAAGGGTGAGTCCCACAGAGGAACTGCATTAGGAAAGACTGAGAACGTCTAGGGGGAGGCGGTTAGTTATAGGGGAAACATTCATTTCCAGATTACGCACGTTTTAAAGAGAACTTAAAAGTGATGGCGGTAAGAAAAAGTGACAGAAAACCCTTGACCTTCCACAGCTAGAGGGTTAAGGGAAGTACCAAAAGGGGACAAGGGAGGAAAGCGGGGTAAATAAGGTCTCCGAAGATCGAGAATTGAAAAAAAAAAGTACCCCGTCTATGAGCCTAGCTTTGGTCGGAACCTCCTGTATGGATAAGCGGATAGGAAAAGGAAAGGATCACACTTATTCAGGGTTGTATAAAGTAACGCGTTTGCAACGGTAACGAGCCCTGCACAAGAAGATGTCGCCTCTCCCTGTCTGCTCCCGTCCATTCCTTTACCTCTCTCACTAGCTCCAGTGCCATTCGGGTAAAACTTTGCCAAATGCTGCGCCGCCGGAGGACAGCAAAATGAAAATACCTGAGTCCCAGGAATCACACCTGCAGCGACAGGAGGAGGAGCCGTGGACAATTGAAGCCGGGACAGGATCCTCACTCGCTGTGGTCAAACCTCAACTCTTACGGGTGGGGCGGGGAACTTCCGCCCGGAGCAAGGATAGCGTCACTTCCGCCTAATGCCTCACCCCCTCCTCTCCGCTCTAGTTACGTTCCAACGTTCTGACTTCCTCTTCCAGAAGACTTCAGCCTTGTCTTAACACCTGACGTGGACTACATGACCCAGCATTCATCTCGGCGGGTCGATTTCCGGGTCAAGAGGTCCACTCCGAGTACATCACCATGGAAGCGATCGGTTTGGTCACGTGGTGCTCCTGGTTACGCCCGGTGGCAGCTGTGGGGTCCGGGACTCTAGCGGGGGCCATTTTGCCAAAGGCTGCCTCCGGGAGTAGGAGGCGGCCTGGCAGCTGGCTCAAGCGGTTCCTTTTCCTCCTCAGCAGTTTGGGGCTTGGAGAGAAAGTGGAGGGCTGGGCTTCATCAAGCCCTTCGGAGATGGCAATGGTTCCCTCCAGCCTTCGCTACCTGACCACCCTCCATGGCGGCTGCGCCATCCGCGTTGCTTCTGCTGCCGCCCCTCTCATCCGTATATACTTGTCGCCTCCAGAGCTGCAGTCGCCCTTCCGCCCCAGAGACTGATGATAGTCGAGTTGAGAGCACCATGAGAGGAGAGAAAAATTACTACTGCCGTGGAGCTGCCGGGGACCACGGCTCATGTCCCCCTACACCTTCGCCTCTGGCCTCGACTCTCTTGTTGCCCGCAGAGGCAGTCTCCAGTAGTTGGTCTGGACCTGGAGGTGGTGTGTCAGGGGGAGATGAAGAGGAGACTCGGCTTCTTCAGCTCTTGCGCACCGCCCCAGATCCTTCTGAGGCCTTCCAGGCTTTGCAGGCTGCTTTGCCACGGCGGGGCGGTCGACTTGGCTTCCCCCGACGCAAGGAAGCATTGTATCGGGCCCTGGGCCGAGTGCTTGTGGAAGGAGGTAGTGATGAGAAACGACTCTGCTTGCAGCTTCTCTCGGATGTTCTCCGAGGTCAGGGGGAGGCAGGCCAGCTGGAAGAAGCCTTTAGTTTAGCACTTCTGCCTCAACTAGTTGTCTCCTTACGAGAAGAGAATCCAGCTTTGCGGAAAGATGCGCTGCAGATCCTGCACATATGTCTGAAACGTAGTTCTGGACAGGTGCTGAGAACGCTAATACATCAGGGTCTGGAAAGTACCGATGGCCGACTTAGAGCTTCTACTGCACTACTGCTCCCCATCTTGCTCACTCCTGAGGATTTGTTGCTCGGCCTGGATCTCACCGAGGTAATAATATCTCTGGCCCGAAAACTTGGTGATCAGGAGATAGAAGAAGAATCAGATACAGCTTTTTCTGCCCTTCAACAAATCGGGGAGAGACTTGGCCAAGAGAGGTTTCAATCCTATATCTCTCGTCTGCCGTCTGCACTGAGGAGACACTACAATCGCCGATTGGAGACCCAGTTTGGAAGTCAAGTTCCTTATTATTTGGAACTTGAAGCCTCTGGATTTCCTGAAGACTCCGTCCCTTGTGCAGTGACTCTTTGCAATAGCAATCTTAAATTTGGGATTATTCCTCAGGAGCTGCATTCAAGATTATTGGATCAGGAAGACTATAAGAACCGAACTCAGGCCGTTGAAGAACTAAAGCAGGTGCTGGGAAAATTTAACCCTAGCTCTACCCCTTATTCTAGTCTTGTTGGTTTCATTAGCTTATTGTATAATTTGTTAGACGATTCTAACTTCAAAGTGGTCCATAGCACTCTTCAGGTCCTGCATTTACTAGTCATTCGCCTTGGAGAGCAGGTCCAACAATTCTTAGGACCAGTTATAGCAGCTTCTGTCAAAGTACTAGCAGACAACAAGTTGGTGATCAAACAGGAATACATGAAAATCTTCCTCAAACTAATGAAAGAAGTAGGTCCTCAACAGGTGCTTTGTTTACTCCTGGAACATCTTAAACATAAGCATTCCAGAGTAAGAGAGGAGGTGGTGAACATCTGCATCTGCTCCCTCCTGACTTATCCCAGTGAGGATTTCGATTTACCCAAACTGTCTTTTGATCTTGCCCCAGCTCTTGTAGATAGCAAACGCAGGGTACGCCAAGCAGCTCTAGAAGCCTTTGCTGTGTTGGCATCATCAATGGGCTCAGGTAAAACCAGCATCCTTTTTAAAGCTGTAGATACTATTGAACTGCAAGATAATGGAGATGGAGTGATGAATGCTGTGCAGGCCAGATTGGCTAGAAAAACCCTACCAAGGCTAACAGAACAAGGATTTGTGGAATATGCAATACTCATGCCATCTTCTGCTCAGGGTAGGTCAAACCATTTGGCACATGGAGCAGATACAGACTGGCTTTTGGCTGGTAACAGAACTCAGAGTGCACACTGTCTCTGTGGTGATCACACCAGGGATAGCATGCAAATGTATGGATCTTACAGTCCAACTGTCTGTACCCGGAGGGTATTAAGTGCAGGAAAAGGAAAAAATAAATTACCATGGGAAAATGAGCAGCCTGGAGTTCTGGGAGAAAACCAGGCCTCCAACTCCAAGGATATAGAGCAGGTATGCTTGTCTAATTTTCTTAATTTGAACTGAAAGAAATTAAAATGAAAATACGCCTGTGATGACTTAAGAGTGAGGCTGCTTGAGTATTGTTATACTTTGTTTTAATTAAAATGCTGATGTATCCATTATAGTGGTACCAGTCAAGTATAAGACTACGTAATAGGCTTCCCACTTAATTGATTGATCTATCGATTGATTGATTAAATTTTAGGCCCAGTGTGAGATGGGCAATACCAAGTTTGACTTATTATTTTGTTATGTCAGTTACTGCATTCATACAATAAACACCGAATCCCTAGTGGGCACCAGATAAAGAACTAGGTTCTGGAAATGAGGATGAAACCACTTACACACAGTTTTGGGAAAAGGTGTTAACAAAATTTAAGTACTGGAATAGTATATAAAGAGTCCTGTGGTAATACTGAAGATAGAAAAAACAATAATTCGGCTAGAAAAGTAGAAAAAACTGTAGAGAAGATAGTGACATTTGAACTGCGATTTCCCACAAAACTTTTATTTTAAAAATTCCAAATCTCTGGGCTGGGGTTGTGGCTCAGTGAAGAGTTCTTGCCTAGCAAGTGTGAGGCACTGGGTTCAATCCTCAGCACTAAATAAAAATCAACAAATAAAATAAAGGTATTGTGTCCTTCTACAACTAAAAAAAATATTTTTTAAAAAAATTCCAAATCTACAGATAAGAGTATGAGTATCCAGTATTTACCAGTTGTTAACACCTTGCTGTATTTGCTAAACAATTTGAAAGTTGAATACATCTTGATATTTCAGTCCTAAATGTCTACAAAAATATTTCCTAAGAATAACATTCTTCTAATAACCATAATATTAATATTTGGTCTCAAAATATTAAATGCAATTCAGTAACATCCAATAACCTGCATTTAAATTTCTTCATTTGTCCCCAAAGTGTGTTTTATATTTTTTGTTTTACTTTTGTCATCCAGGATCCAGTTCATGTGGCTAATATGTCTTCTTTATCTAGCATTCTGTACTACATATTTGTGTTTGTTTTTTTCACGACATTGACTTTTTAACAAGAGTCTAGGATAGTTTTATAGAATGTCTTACCTTTTAAATCTGTTTCCTTATGGTTAGATTCAAGATAAACAGTTTTAATAAAAATATTACATAGGAGATATGTCATATGAACTTCATAGTACATCACATTACAAGGCAAATTTTTATCAGCTTGTTCCCCTATTATCAATGCTTAATTTAATCATTCAGTTAAGGTGGTGATAACCAAATCCATTGTAAATATTATTTTTAATTTTATAATTAGTGTATAATCTGTAGGATGATATTTTTTAGACCCTGTGAATACCCCCACAACTTTTTACTCACTGGTTTTAGCATCCACTAAAGGATTCTACACCTGCATCATTTCTTGCAGTGAGAGGCTGCAAAAAGGGTAATTAAAGAAAAAATTCTAACATTTCTTCTGTTTGTTACCTGAAATTATCTTTTCTTATATGTGTAATAAATAATTATGTACATCCTGATTTCTCATTACCAAAAAAAAAAATTTAGCTTTTTGATCCTAAAATTGCTCCTTATTTGACCAGTGACTGGCTCCTATGTCCTTGGGGCTTGACTCTAGTCTTTGAGCACTTTCTTAACATTTTTTAACATGATGCCCGGGCTTACTTTGTACTTTTCCTGCTTCATACCTGGAATCAGCTATTTTTTCAAGTGGCCTAATACTGCTTTACTGGAGAGTGGTATTTAAAAACCAAAGCATGGTATAGATTTGCTCATTGCTATTTCTTTCCATTATGGACTGAATCTTTCAGTGAACAGAATCTTTATTTTTTAAAAAAATTACGTTAATGCCTCCAATTCAAATCCATCAGTACAGGGATGTTCCTCATCTTTTTTTATTCCATATTCGAATCTCTCATCTCCCATAATAAAACTGTAGTTCCCAATAAGTTATATTTATTCATATGGTGTTTCCTGCAATACGTAAAAAAATTACTGGGGACTGATAACTAACTACACTCTCAAGTTCAAGATTTCTTTACAGTTCTTTTTATAGTTAGAATTATCCCAGAGTTTTATGTTCAAATTTTTCATAAATTCTTTCTTTTGTCTGGGTAGTTTTGATTGGTACAGCGGGATGAAAGATGAGTAAGAGTTTTCTAAATGTGGCTGGGTCCAGGTGAATTTCAGACTTGAGAAGCAGCATGTTCTGATTTATGAGAAGACAGCAAATTAATGAGAATAGGTAATAGAAAATTGATAGCCCAGAAAAACATCAAGATTGAAAATATGGTTTCTACTGAATACATTGATTTTGCACCATCATACAGTTGAAAAATCGGAATCAGAGTCTGTCTGTATGTAGTTTGGACTTTTTTACAGTAGACCTCAAGCAAAAATGAAATATTAGTGGTCTTTCCTGTTCCAAAATTTGTAGATTTTTTGGAAATATTTTTCAAATTTATGTAGTCTGGTTGTATGATTATTCTCATATACTGTAAACAGCATCTGGCAGTTGATGATTTGTTGTAAGCATTAATCTTAAAACTGATGTGTCAAGTTCAGGATGTCAGTGGGTACATTAAGATTCTGGTGCTGACCCAGTTTACAAGAATCAGAAAGCAAGTTTATATCTGAAATGCTTGTGTAGATGTATTTTATATTTGAAAGATGCTGTATAAAACTAAAACTTGTCCCAGAAATCAAGTTATAGTTCCTTTCTTAGAAATGGTCCATAGAACTACATTGGAAATTATCTTAGTTGAAAGAGCAGAGACTAAATATACAAATATTTTTATATGTGCAGTTTTTTTAAAGTACATATACATATGTTAAAATTAACAAATTTTATTTTTTAAAACAATTTTTACAGCAACATTTTAAATGGAAAGTATATATAGCTCCCATGTGCCCCTGTCCACACACATAAACAACCTACCCCACTCTGTCCTGTACACAATGGTATATTTGTTATAATCAATGAATCCAAATTAGCATATCTTTATCATTGGAAGTTTATAGTTTATATTAGGTTTCATTCTTGTGTTGTATGTTCTAAGGGATTTGACAAATGTGCCTGAGTGGTATCTACCACTGTAGTAACATAAAGAATAGTTTCACTGCCCTAAAAATCCTTTGTACTATGAATGTTCATTCTTTTTCCTTCCTCCATCCCCTGGCCACCCCTGGTCTTTTTACTGTTGCCATAGTTTTTACCTTTTTCTGAATTCCATATAGTTGAGATCATATAGTTCATATGCTGGCCTCTTAAAATGAAGTAGAAGTATTCCCTCTGCTTCTATCTTCTGAATGATATTGTAGAAGATCTGTATAATTTCTTCCTTAAGTGTTTAGTAGAATTCACTAGTAAACTCAGCTGACCCTGGTGCTTTCTGGTTTGGAAGGTGATTATTTATGTAGTGTGTTTAAAATCACAGTCCTGGTATTTCATTCTGCCTGTGTGAGTTTTGTCATTTCAAGAAATTGATCCATTCCATTTGGATTATCAAATTTGTGAGCACAGATTTGTTCATAATATTCCTGTAACATCTGTGTATGCTGTACTGATATTTTTGCTTTCATTTTTGATATTAGTAATTTATGTCTCTTTTTTCTTAGACTTACTGAAGGTTTATTAGTTTTATTAATCTTTTCAAAACAACTTTTAGTCTTGTTGATTTTCTTTTTTGACTACTTATTTTTATGCTAATTTTTAAATTTATTTTTTCCACTTATTTTGTATTTAATTTAGTCATCTTCTAGTCCTAAGGTATAAGCTCAATTGATTTTAGGTCTTTTTTTTTTTTTAATACATGCATTCTGTGCTTTACTTTTTCTAAGCACTGCTTTCACTGTACCCTACAAATTTTGAGAAGTTGTATTTTCATTTTCATTTAATTTATTTTAAAATTTTTCAAATGAGATTTCTTCTTTGACCCATGTGTAATTTACAAGTGTGTGTTGTATTGGGGGATTTTCTAGCTCTTCTCTCTTATTGATTTCTAGCTTAATTCATTTGTGATCTAAGAACAGATATTATATCATTTCTATTTTAAATTTGTTAAAATGTGTTTCATGGCCTAGAATGTGCTATATTCTTGACAAATAGTCAATGTGAGTTTAAGAAGAATATGTAAACTGCTGTTGGATAAAGTCATCTATAGAAATCAGTTATATCCAGTTCATTGATGGTGTTATTGAGTTTAAGTGTGTCCTTACTGAATTTTCTGCCTGGTGTATTTGTCCATTTTTGATAGAATAGTAGTAACTCCAATTATAATAGTGGGTTCATCTATATCTCCTTGCACTTCTGTGTTTCCCTCATGTAATTTGTGACTTCTGTTGTTAGGTACATACACCTTACAGATTGTCTTTTTCCATCCCATTACTTTTAGTCTTTATCATTTAAAGTTGTTTTCTTCTAAACAACTTATAGTTGTTTTTTTTTTTAACTCTGCAATCTCTGGTATATTTTAAATCATTATCATTCAAAATGATTATTAATGTAGTTAGATTAATGTCCGCCATATTTGTTGTTTTCTGTTTATTGCTCATGTTCTTTGTTCCTGTTTTTTTCAATATTTTTTTGCCTTTTTATGTTTTTGTTTGTTTTTTGTTTTTTGTTTTTTTTAACTTATTTTTATTGTAAACAAATGGGATACATGTTGTTTCTGTTTGTACATGGAGTAACAGCATACCATTTGCATATTCATACATTTATATAGAGTAATGAAGTTTGATTCATTCCATTATTTTTTTCCTCCCCCCCACCCCTCCCACCTCTCTTTTCCCTCTATACAGTCCCTCCTTCCTCCATTCTTGCCACCCTCCCATCCCCCATTATGTGTCATCATCCACTTATCAGTGAGATCATTCGTCTTTTGGATTTTTGAGATTGGCTTATCTCACTTAACATGATATTCTCCAATTTCATCCATTTGCCTGCAAATGCCATAATTTTATTATTCTTTATAGCTGAGTAATATTCCATTGTGTATATATACCACAGTTTCTTTATCCATTCATCAATCAAAGGGCATCTAGGTTGGTTCCACAGTCTGGCTATTGTGAATTGAGCAGCTATGAACATTGATGTGGCTCTCTGTAGTATGCTGATTTTAAGTCCTTTGGGTATAGGTCGAGGAGTGGGATAGCTGGGTCAAATGGTAGGTCCATTCCAAGTTCTGAGGAATCTCCACACTGCTTTCCAGAGTGGCTGCACTAATTTGCATCCCCACCAGCAATGTATGAGTGTACCTTTTTCCCCACATCCTCTCCAACACCTATTGTTGCTTGTATTCTTGATAATCGCCATTCTGATTGGGGTGAGATGGAATCTTAGTGTAGTTTTGATTTGCATTTCTCTTATTACTGAAGATGGTGAACATTTTTTCATATGTTTGTTGATTGCTTGTAGATCTTCTTCTGTGAAGTGTCTGTTCATATCCTTAGCCCGTTTGTTGATTGGGTTATTTGTATTCTTGGTGTAGAGTTTTTTGAGTTCTTTATATATTCTGGAAATTAGTGCTCTATCTGAAGTATGAGTGGCAAAGATATTCTCCCACTCTGTAGGCTCTCTCTTCACATTGCTGATAGTTTCCTTTGCTGAGAGAAAGCTATTTAGTTGTTTGTTTTTACTGGAGATTCAACCCAGGAGCTCTCTGCCACTGAGCTACATCCCCAGTTCTTTTTTCCTTTTTTGATTTTTAGATGAAGAAATTCTCTCTAAAATTGCTGAGACTGGTCTGGAACTTTCCATCCTCCTGTCTCAGCCTTCTAACTCATTGGGATTATAGGTGTCTTTTATGGTTTTAATAGAGATTTTTCTTTTTTCTTTTTTGGCCTTGCTGAGGATAAAACCCAAGGAATTGAACATGCTCTACCACTGAGCTACATCCCATCCCTTTTAATTGAGAATTTTATATGATTCCATTTTTTTGTCTCTCTTAGCATACTTCCATTTTTTCCTTTTTTTTTTTTTTTGCGATTGCCCTAGAGTTTGCAATGTGCGTTTACATGTGCTCACACACACATGTAAGTATATTTAATCAAATATATTGTTGCTATTATTTTGAACTCTTGGTAGATCAATTAAGAATAAGGAGTTGAACAAAGAAAAAATGGTAAAACATGAGAATCTACTTTCCACTTTTTAATGTTTCTTTTTTTGTATTTTTATTGGTACATTATAATTAAACATAATAGTGGGATTCATTATGCCATATTTGTATCAACATAGCATAAGTTTGATCAATCTCCTTCTAAGCTTGGTAGCTGAATCCTTATGATGGTCCTTAGTGTATTTCTTTATGAAAAATTTTAAAAGTCACTTGTTCCTATTTGAAAGAAGAGTCTGTCAGTCATGAAAACTTCCACTAGGTCAACTTTTTCTTTCCATGGGAAATTGTCTTTAAGTTCTATTTGTGTGCTATAAGCCAGTCAAGTATTTTGCAAAGCCTTTTGTTTTTAGAATCTTGCTCTCTGAGTCCACCATCTGGATGTACTGAAAATTATGTTTCCCCAAAGCAAATCTGGTTTTCCAACTTCTTGACTGAAAAACCTTGATGGACTTCCCACTGCCCTCAGTATAAAAATCTAAATTTCTTCTGCCCAAATTGTGACACTTAAATCCTCAATCGGCCGTATTCCTCTTCACTATAAATTTGTCTATTCTGGGCATTTCATATAAATGAAATCCTATACCATGTGGCTTTTTGTTTTTGTTTTTCTTCACTTAGCACATTTTTTTGAAGTTTATCTGCATTGTAGCATGTGTCATACTTCATTCCTTTTTATGACTGACCACTGTTCCATTGTATGGATATGAGACCTTTTGGTTTTCCATTCTTCAGTTGATGGACATTTGGCTTATTTCCACCTTTTAGATATTATTATTAGAGCTGCTGTGAACATTTGTGTGCAAGTTTTTATTTGAACTTGTTTTTCATCCTTGGGGTATATCGTAGGAGTGGCATTGCTGGATCATATGATAACTCTGTTTTACCTTTTGAGGAACCACCAAATTCAGTATCTGTTTTTGTAAATAAAGTTTTTTTTCATACACAAAATAGGAAAAGTAAAAGTCTTCAGTTTTGCCTTCAATTCTTCCTTCCCCAGGACACTTCATTTATTTAAATAGAGCCATATTTCTCACCTGTATAATTTTTCTTGTATCCGAAGAACTCTTTTAACATGTCTTGCAAGGCAGGTTTTATTGGCAGATGCTCTCAGTTTCTGTTGTGAATGTCTTTACTTGTCCTTCACCTTTTTTTTTTTTTTTAAACTAGATGGACACAATACCTTTATTTTACTTATTTACATGGTACTAAGGCTCAAACCCAGTGCCTCACACATGCTAGGCAAGCACTCTGCCACTGAGCTATGACCCAGCGCTGTCCTTCACTTTTGAAGATTGTTTCCCAGGGTACAGAATTCTAAAGTTGGTGGTTTGGTTTGGTTTTTTCTTTTTTCTTTTTTTTTTTTCTCTCAACACTGTAATTTACTCCATTCTTGATTGCCTGGTTTCTGAGACTTTTGCTTCTCTGTATGTAAGGGCAGTTTTCCTTCTTTGGCTGCTTTTTTTTTTTCTTCTTCTTCTTAGAATTCATCTTTATCTTTGATTTTCTGTAGTTTGAAAATAATATGCATACATGTAGTTTTTCACGCATTCCAATTATTGTTCCTTAAGTTTTTGGACATGTGGTTGGTTTCTGATATTAATTTAGGAAAATTCTTAGTCATTATTCCTCAAATATTTTTTCTTTTTTTCCCCCACTTATTCTTCTTCCAGACTTCCCACTTATATGTATATTATACCTTTTATAGTTTTCTCATGGTTCTTTCATATCTTTCATATCATCTTATATTATAGATAATTTCTTAATCTTAATTTCATTATAGATAGTTTCTTAACTATAATTATTATTTTATAGTCTTTTCCTCTTTGCTTTTCAAATTTGGATATTTCTATTGTCATATCCTTAAGCTCAGAGATTCTTTCCTTAGTCATATCCAGACTGTATCACTGATATGAGACCATCAAAAACTTTCCTTAATTATATTATAATGTTTTTGATCTCTAGCTTTATGTTGGGCATTTTCATAGAATGTTCAACTCTCAGTTTCCATTATTCATCTGTTCTTGCATGTTGTCTGCTTTTTCCATTATTATAGCCCTTAGCATATTAATTATAGGTTTTTTAAAAATTCCTTGTCTGATAATTACAAACTTCCTACCATGTTTGACATTGGTTCTAATATTTGTTCATTTTCTACAAACTATTTTATTTGCCTTTTAGTATGCCTTGTAATTTTTTGTTGAAAGGCAAATATGATATGTTAGACAAAATTGTGGCAAATGGGTCTTAGGGTCATGTGGTGTTAAGGTGTGGGGAGGAAGGTAAGTATTCTTTAGTTTTATGTTAGTTGTCAGTTTTTTGATGTGTCTCTGTCCCTGTGAACTTCACCAGTTTCTTTCCCTACTTATTCTTCCAGATTTTATCAGTGCTTTTGAGCTCCCTCCCCTGCCTTCCATAGCAAAGATGTCTAGAAAGAACTGGAGTTGGAGTTGGATGTTTCCTATCCTCCAAGTCAGTACAGCTTTGATAAAACCCCAGCAGGTCAGGGCCTTTGTTAAGAATAGAATGCTGGGCTGGGGTTGTGACTCAGTGGCAGAGTACTTGCCTCCCATATGTAAGGCACTGGAATCAATTCTCAGCACCACATATAAATAAAATAATAAATAAATAAAGGTCCATCAACAACTGAATAAATATTTTTTAAAAAGGACAATGCATTTTTATATTTCAAGATGATTACATTTCCTCTACCTCTGCCAGAAGCTTAGGGGATTTTTCTCCTTTATTCAATGTGAATTCATGGTAGAAATCCTGCAGGTAAACTCAAAAAAAAGTGGGGACTCTCCTATAACTTGCCTGAGCCTCAGTTTTTAACTTTCACACTTGTTAGTGTTCAGCCTCCTGTAGTTTATCCTTTACAGCTTAAGTTTTCCTACTCCAGTACTGGTTTCCTACAGGTTTCTGTGCACAGCATTCTTCACTAAATTGTGATTCTATGCATCTACCTGTTTGTCTGATTTGAGGGGCAAGGTTTGGCCTTTGACCTCACTTCTCTGATGAACCTAAGAGGATTTATTGATTGAATTTTCAGTTTGTTGTCTGCTTGTTTTGGATGGTGTGATGACTACTAAGCTCCTTACATGGTAGAGTAGAAATCAGAAGACTCCTTAAGCATATACTTTATGTGTGTGACTTTCTTTTTTTATTTTCTTTGATTTTTTTAATTATCTTTTTAATTTTGACAGTGGTAAATATTTTAAAAAATTTTTTTCCATACATATATATATATAATGTCTGTCAATCTACCATCCTTCCCATCCCCACTGTTCCATCCTACTCCTCACTCCCCTCTGTTACAATCCAAAATTCCTTCATTCTTCTCTACCCAACCCCCACTATGGATCAGCATCTGATTATTAGAGAAAACATTTGGTCTTTGGTTTTTTGGAATTGACTTATTTCACTTAGTATGATAGTACCCAGCTCCATCCATTTACCTGCAAATGCTATAGTTTCATTCTAATTTAAGGCTGAGTAATATTTCATTGTTTATATATGCCACAGTTTCTTTATCCATTCATCTGTTGAAAGGCATCTAGGTTGGTTGCATAGTTTAGCTATCGTGAATTGAGCTATTATAAACATTGATGTGGCTGCATCACTGTAGTATGCTGATTTTAAGTTCTTTGGGTATAAACCCAGGAGTGGGATGGCTGGGTCAAAGGGTGGTTCCATTCAAATTATTCTGAGGAATCTCCATACTGCTTTCCAAAGTGGTTGCACCAATCTGCAGTCCCATCAACAATGTATGAATTTACCTTTTCCCCCACATCCTTGCCAACACTTACTATTGTTTGTATTCTTGATAATTGCCATTCTGACAATGAAATCTTAGAGCAATTTTGATTTGCATTTCTCTAATTGCAAGAGATGATGACCATTTTTTCATGTTTGTTGATTGATTATATTTCATCTGTGAAGTGTCTGTTCAGTTCCTTAGCACATTTATTGATTGGGTTATGTTTTTTTGGTGTTAAGTTTTTTGAGTTCTTTATATAACTTGGAGATTAGTGTTCTATCTGAGGTACATGGGTAAAGATTTTCTCCCATTCTAAATCCTCTCTTTTCATGTTATTGATTGTTTCTTTACAATCAATGAGAAGATTTTTAGTTTGAATCCATCCCATTTATTTATTCTTAATTTTACTTCTTGAGCTTTAGGACTCTTGTCAAGGAAGTCAGATCTGAGGCTGACATGATGAAGATTTGAGCCTACTTTTTCTTCTATTAAGAGCAGGGTCTCTGTTTTAGTGCCTAAGTCTTTGATCCACTTTGAGACGATTTTTGTGCAGGGTGAGAGATAGAGGTTTAATTTCATTTTGTTACATATGGATTTCCACTTTTCCCAGCACCATTGGTTGAAGAGGCTATCTTTTCTCCAATGTATATATTTGGCACCTTTGTCTAGTACGAGATAACCATATTTATGTGGGTTTGTGTCTGTGTCTTCTGTTTTGTACCATTGGTCTACATGTCCATTTTGGTGCCAATACCATGCCATTTTTGTTACTATATCTCTGTAGTATAGTTTAAGGTCTGATATTGTGATGCCTCCTGCTTCACTCTTCTTGCTAAGGATTGCCTTGCCTATTCTGGGTCACTTAGTTTTCCAAATGAATTTCATGATTGCTTTTTCTAGTTCTATGAAGACAGTCATTGGGATTTTAGTAGGAATTGCATTAAATCTGTATAACACCTTTTGTAGTATGACCATTTGAGATATTTTTTGTCTATCCTTTAGCCTGGGAGACTTTTCCGTCATCTAAGGTCTTCTTCAATTTCTTTCTTTAGTGTTCTGTAGTTTTCATTGTAGAGGTCTTTCACCTCTTTTGTTAGACTGATTCCCAAATATTTTGTTTTTGTTGAGGCTACTGTGAATGAGGTATTTTTCCTAACTTCTCTTGCAGTAGATTTGTTGCTTATGTATAGAAATGCATTTGATTTATGTGTATTGATTTTATATCCTGCTACTTTGCTGAATTCATTTATGACTTCTAGAAGTTTTCTGGTAGAATTTTTTGAATCTTCTAAATATAGAATCATTTCATTGGCAAATCGTTTGAGTGCTTTTCCTATTCATATCTCTTTAATTTCTTCTGTCTGTCTGAATGCTCTGGCTCGAGTTTCAAGGACGATATTGAATAGAAGTGGTGAAAGGGCATCCTGTCTTGTTCCAGTTTTTAGGGGGAATGCTTTCACTTTTTCTCCATTTAGAATGATGTTGGCCATGGGCTTAGCATAGATAGCTTTTACAATGTTAAGGCATGTTCTTACTGTCCCTAAGTTTTTCTAGCATTTTGAATATGAAGAGGTGCTATATTTTGTCAAATGCATTCTCCATGTCTATTGAGATGATCTTACGATTCTTGTCTTTAACTCTATCGATGTGATGTTTTACATTTATTAATTTCCGTATGTTGAACCAACCTTGCATCCCAGGGATGAATCCCATTTGATTGTGGTGCACTTTTTTATATGCAATTTACCAGAATTTTGAGAATTTTTGCATCTAAGTTCATGAGGGATATTGGTCTGAAGTTTTCTTTCCTTGATATGTCTTTGTCTGGTTTTGGTACAAGGATGATACTAGCCTCATAGAATGAGTTTGGAAGGGTTTTTTCCTGTTGGGAGAAATCCTAGTTCTTGGCTCACAGCAGTTAATGTCTCAAGTGTGTAAACTTGCAGAGAGGAGCATTCAGCTTGGACCACTTAGGAAAGTAAACAACAGCCCCCAAATTGACCTAGTGTTACCAAGGGAACCTGTATAGGGGCCTAGTGGTCTGATCCCCCTTGGCACATTGTGATTGAGCTAAAAGTCTATAAAATGTATGGTTTTTCCTGCAATAAACGTGTTTGCAGGCAGCTTGCCACAAGCCTGCTCCTACCCAACTCCCAGGGTCTGGATCTTGACTCCGCGGCTCTTAACTGTGCCTCAGTTAGCCTGGCACCCCGACACTTTCCTTTTGTATTTCATGAAATCATTTGAGGAATATTGGTGTTAATTCTTTTTTGAAGGTCTTGTAGAACTCAGCTGAGAATTCATCTGGTCCTGGACTTTTCTCTGTTGATAGGCTATTTTGTTTCTTGAAATTGATCTGTTTAAATTGTGTATGTCCTCCTGTATCAGTTGGGTGGATCATATGTCTCTAGAAATTTATCATTGTCTTCAAGTTTTTGTATTTTTTTTGGAGTATAAATTTTCAAAATAGTTTCTAATAATCTTCTGCATTTCAGTAATAATCTGTTGTGATATTTCATTTTTCATCACAAATTATAGTAATTTGAGCTTTCTCTCTTTGTTAGTGTGTCTAAGGGTTTATCAATTCTATTTTTTTTTTTTTGTACATGGAGTAACAGCATACCATTTGCGTAATCATACATTTACATAGGGTAATGATGTTTGATTCATTCTGTTATTTTTCCCTTCCCCCACTCCTTCCACCACTCTTTTCCCTCTACACAGTCCCTCCTTCCTCCATTCTTGCCACCCTCCCACCCCCCATTATGTGTCATCATCCACTTATCAGTGAGATCATTTGTCTTTTGGATTTTTGAGATTGGCTTATCTCACTTAACATGATATTCTCCAATTTCATCCATTTGCCTGCAAATGCCATAATTTTATTATTCTTTATAGCTGAGTAATATTCCATTGTGTATATATATATATATATATATATATATATATATATATATATATCACAGTTTCTTTATCCATTCATCAATCAAAGGACATCTAGGTTGGTTCCACAGTCTGGCTATTGTGAATTGAGCAGCTATGAACATTGATGTGGCTATATCTCTGTAGTATGCTGATTTTAAGTCCTTTGGGTATAGGTCGAGGAGTGGGATAGCTGGGTCAAATGGGGGTCCATTCCAAGTGTTCTAAGGAATCTCCACACTGCTTTCCAGAGTGGCTGCACTAATTTGCAGTTCCACCAGCAATGTATGAGTGTACCTTTTTCCCCACATCCTCTCCAACACCTATTGTTGCTTGTATTCTTGATAATCGCCATTCTGATTGGGGTGAGATGGAATCTTAGTGTAGTTTTGATTTGCATTTCTCTTATTACTGAAGATGGTGAACATTTTTTCATATGTTTGTTGATTGCTTGTAGATCTTCTTCTGTGAAGTGTCTGTTCATATCCTTAGCCCGTTTGTTGATTGGGTTATTTGTATTCTTGGTGTAGAGTTTTTTGAGTTCTTTGTATATTCTGGAAATTAGTGCTCTATCTGAAGTATGAGTGGCAAAGATATTCTCCCACTCTGTAGGCTCTCTCTTCACATTGCTGATAGTTTCCTTTGCTGAGAGAAAGCTATTTAGTTTGAATCTATCCCAGTTATTGATTCTTGCTTTTATTTCTTGTGCTATGGGAGTCCTGTTAAGGAAGTCTGATCCTTATCCAACAAGGTGAAGATTTGGACCTACTTTTTCTTCGATAAGATGCAGGGTCTCTGGTCTGATTTCAAGGTCCTTGATCCATTGTGAGTTGAGTTTTGTGCAGGGTGAGAGATAGGGGTTTAGTTTCATTCTGTTGCATATGGATTTCCAGTTTTCCCAGCACCGTTTGTTGAAGAGGCTATCTTTTCTCCCTTGCATATTTTTGGCCCCTTTGTCTAGTATGAGAAAATTGTATTTATTTGGGTTTGTGTCTGTGTCCTCTGTTCTGTACCATTGATCTACCTGTCTATTTTGGTGCCAATACCATGCTGTTTTTGTTACTATTGCTTTGTAGTATAGTTGAAGTTCTGGTATTGCGATACCCCCCGTTTCATTCTTCCTGCTAAGGATTGCTTTAGCTATTCTGGGTTCCTTATTCTTCCAGATGAATTTCATGATTGCTTGCTCTATTTCTGTAAGGTATGTCATTGGGATTTTAATTGGAATTGCGTTGAATCTGTATAGCACTTTTGGTAGTATGGCCATTTGGACAATATTAATTCTGCCTATCCAAGAACATGGGAGATCTTTCCATCTTCTAATGTCTTCCTTAATTTCTTTCTTCAATGTTTTGTAGTTTTCATTGTGGAGATCTTTTACCTCTTTGGTTAGATTGATTTCCAAGTATTTTTTTTTTTTGAGGCTATTGCAAATGGAGCTGTTTTCCTCATTTCCCATTAGCTGTTTTGTCGCTTGCGTATAAAAATGCTTTAGATTTATGCGTGTTGATTTTATAGCCTGCTATTTTGCTGAATTCATTGATGAGGTCTAGAAGTTTTCTGGAGGAGGTTTTTGGATCCTCTAAATATAGAATCATGTCATCCGCAAATAGTGACAGCTTAAGTTCCTCTTTTCCTATTCGTATCACCTTAATTTCTTTGGTCTGCCTAATTGCTCTGGCCTGATGCATGAGAGGTACCTGACAGTGAGCTTCAAGCCTCCAGCAGGCGTCTCAGGATGGGATTTGCCCCACCCAAAGATCGGAACTGTGGCTTCCAGGATTATCCAAGATGGCCGCTCTGGCTTCGCAATGTGTTGGCAAATGGGGAGCTGCAGCTCAGGGTGTGGACGTGGTCAGCTGGAGGTCCTGGAGGCGGGATGCGGTTGGTCCGGCAGGGGTCCTGGAGGTCCAGTGTGTTTGGTGTTGTTGTGGGATCCAGGATATCGGGTGCAATCAGTCGGTCTGGGGTCCTGGTGATAGGGCGCAGTCAGTTGGTCTGGGGGTCCTGGCGGCAGGGAGCAGTCAGTTGATCTGAGGGCCCCAGAGGCAGGGAGTGATCGGTTGGGCTGAGGGATCCTGGAGATGGTGCTCAGTCAGTCAGGCCAGGGGTCCTACGGGGCCTGGCTGTTGTCTCAAAATGGCAGCATCCACGTGTAATCAAACCTGCAGGTACTGTAACAGTGAACTTCCAGGCAACAGCAGGCAGCTGGTGCTCCATTGGCAGTCGGCGATCAGTTTGCTGACTGTAGTCAGATGATTGGGAGGTGAACCTCGTGCGTTGGGTGATGGATAGGTGTAAGGCAGGCGATGGACCAGCCAGAGGTAGGCAAATGGCGGATGATAGACGCCTGACCTCTATTTATTTTTTTAAAGAACCAACTTTTTATTCATTTTTTAAAATTCTTTTGTTTCAATTTCATTGATTTCAGCTCTGATTTAATTACTTTCTGTCTTCTGCTGCTATTGGTGTTGATTTGTTCTTCTTTTTCTAGGGCTTTGAGATGTAATTTCTTTGTTGACTTTTCATTCTTTTAATGTATGAGCTCAGTGCAATGAACTTTTCTCTGAGCACTGTCTTCATAGCGTTCCAGAGATTTTGATATGTTGTTTCGGTGTTCTCATTTATCTCTAAGTATTTTTTTGCATGCTATTTAGTCTCCAGGTGTTGGAGTAGCTTCTGTTTTTTATTTTATCATTGATTTCTAGTTTCATTCCATTATGATCTGATAGAATGCAGGGTAGTATTTCTATTTTTTTGTACTTGCCGAGAGTTGCTCTGTGGCATAACATATGATCTATTTTAGAGAAGGATCCCTGTGCTCCTGAGAAGAAAGTGTATTTGCTCAATGACGGATGAAATACTGTATATATGTCGGCTAAGTATAAATCATTCATTGTATCATTTCATTCTGTAGTTTCTTTGTTTAGTTTTTGTTTGGAAGATATATCCAGTGATAAGAGAGGCATGTTAAAATCACCTAGTATTATTGTGTTGTGGTCTCTTTGATTCTTAAAATTGAGGAAGGTTTGTTTGATGTATGTAGATGCTCCATTGTGTGGGACATAAATATTTACAATTGTTATGTCTTGTAATGTATGATTACCTTAAGCAGTATGAATCATCCTTCTTTATCCCTTCTGACTAACTTTGGTTTGAAGTCCACTTTGTCTGATATGAGGATGGAAACCCCTGCTTGTTTACACAGTCCATGTGAGTGATATGGTTTTTTCCCAGCCTTTCACCTTCAGTCTGTGCATGCCTTTTCCTAAGGGGCGAATCTCTTGAAGACAGCATATTGTTGGGTCATTTTTTTTTAAATCCAATCTGCCACTCTATGTCTTTTGATTGATGAGTGTAGGCCATCAACATTCAGGGTTATTATTGAGATACAATTTGTATTCCTGTTCATTTTGGTTTATTTTTGGTTTTTAACTTGACTTAGTTTCTCTTTTGATTGACCTTTCCTTTAGTGTAGTTCCTCCCTTTGCTGGTTTTCTTTCTTTTTTTTTTTCCATTTCTTCCTCATGGAATATTTTGCTGAGAATGTTCTGTAGTGCAGGCTTTCTAGTTGTGAATTCTTTTAACTTTTGTTTATCATGAAAGGTTTTTGTTACATCTTCAAATCTGAAGCTTAGTTTTGCTGGATATAAAATTCTCTGTTGGCATCCATTTTCTTTCAGAGTTTGATATATGTTATTTCAGGACCTCATGGTGTTGAGGGTCTGGGTTGAGAAATTAGCTGAGATCTGAATTGGTTTCCCCCTATATGAAATTTGATTTTTTTTTTTTTTTTCTCTCACAGCCTTTAAAATTCTATCCTTACTCTTTGTGTTAGACATTCTCATTATATTGCGCCTTGGTGGGGTCTGCTATAATTTTGTACATTTGGGGTCCTATAAACCTCTTGTAGTTGATTTTCCATTTCATTCTTTAGATTTAGTAAGTTTTCTGATATTATTAAAGATTGTGCATTCCTTCGGTTTGTGTCTCCACGCCTTTGTCTATTCCAATAAATCTTAAATTTGGTCTTTTCATATTATCCCATTTTTCTTGGAAGTTCTGATCATGGTTTCTTACCATGTTCTCTGTGTGGTCAACTTTATTTTCAAGAGTATATATTTTGTCTTCATTGTCTGAAGTTCTGTCTGTTTAGTGGTGTAGTCTTTTGGTGATACTTTCAAATGAATTTTTAATTTGGTTCATTGTTTCCTTCATTTCAAGGATTTCTGCTTGATTCCTTTTATAATCTCTGCCTCTTTATTGAAGTGATCTTTCACTTCCTGTATTTACTCTTTAATACTATCCTTTATTTTGAAGATCAAACTATGTATTTTTAAAACTCCATCTCTGACATTTCTTCTACTGTGTTGTCTGTGAATTCTTTTGTTGGAACACCTTGATTTGTGTGACACAGTTTGTTCCCATGTTTTTTCATGGTTTTTTTTGTGCCTTCTCATCTAGCTGTATGGAACTGAGTCAGTACAGATTCTACCCTGTAGTCTTTTTGTGTCCCTGAAGACTTCTAGGACCTCACCTACAGGTGACAATGGACTGTGACAATGGACTTCCAGGCAATAGCTGGCAGCAGGAGATCCACTGGCAGTCTACAGGTAGTCTGCAGGCTAAGGGTGGACAATCAGCTGATGGATGTTGGGCAGTGGGTGATGGGTAGGTGAAAGATGGGCTGTGGGTAGGCAAGAGGCAGGCAAACGGTTGATGATAGGTGGCAGTCAGTAAGCAGTCCACACTCAAAATGCAGGTGATATGCTGGCAGACGGGGGGTTATTGTGGTGGTCGAATGGGGCAAACAGCAAGGGATTGGTGGGCAGCCACAAGTCCCTCTCAGAGAAACGGTATTTTCTCTGCTTGAATCCCAGGTTATGGAGAGACGAGGAATGCAGCCTCCCGCTAGTCCTCCATTTTGGATCTAAGCATATTTTTAAGTTTATATTTTTCCTTCCATTTTTTTTTCCTGTGCTCGGTATTGAACCCAGAGCCTTGTACATGCTAGGCAAGTGCTCTGCCCGAAGCTATACCCTTACCACTCCTTCCATGTTTTAAGGCCATTCTTTATGCTAAAATCATTTCCAGGGTCTCCTCAGATTTTTCAGGAGAGAAAGGATTTATCTCCAGGAATGAACTTATAAAGTTCAAAGTCACATCAAATTCCGTTATTACTTTAATATGAAATGGATGCAGGCGGGATGTGGTAGCACTGACCTGCAACCCCAGTGGTTCAGGAGTGTGAGGCAAAGGATCACAAGTGCAAAGCCAGCCTCAGCGAAAGCAAGTTGCTAAAGCAACCCAGTGAGATCCTGTCTCTAAATAAAATACAAAATAGGGCTGGGGATGTGGCTCAGTGGTTGAGTGCTTCTAAGTTCAATCTCTGGTACAAAAACAAAAACAAAAAACCACATGTAGTACTGCTCCAAATCAAAAATGGAATTAATTTAAGTTGTAAATCTTAGTATACCTGTAATCAGACAGTAAAAGCTGGAACATATTTTCTAGAACCATTGTTGTTTATTATGTGCCCTAATTATAACTGCCCTTGCACTTAATAGCTGCCCTTCAGATGTGATTATTTACTTGACAAGTCTTTACTTAACTCTTTTTAATATGGTAGGCATTATCCTAGGTTCTAAATAGAATTTTCAACTGAGTGTTTTATAGTAATAATAGTAACTTAAAAAAAAAAGTCATTTTATAATAAGCCCTATTAAGCTGTCTGCATATTTTATCCCATAATTCTCACATACACCATATAAGGGAAGGACTATTATCCCATTTACAGTTGGGAAACTGAAGTACAAAAAGTTTATATATTAACTTCCTGTAGGTTGCCGTGGTAGAAAACAATGGAGCAAAGATTCAAACGCAGTAAATCTGATGTCTAGCCCAAATTCTTTTATAATTTATCATTTATTTATCTTAAAGCTCCTGTGTATCTGAGTTAATCTCTTTACTAACATTTTTTTCTATTAGCAACTCAGCTACTTTTGTATCTTTTAAAATGTTGCAGTTTGTAATCTTAACTACCCTTAGCATTTAAACAAAGTAACTGCTGATGCCTTCTTCCTTTTTGTCTAAAGTATGTAATTCTGGGGCAAAATGTGTTCACTCAAAACCTCTCCCACACCAATCAACTAAAAATATTCAGTTGCTAACTTATATTGGATTTCATAAACTCAGTGTATGTCCTATCAGGTTCTATCATGTTTTGTCATACCAGACAAAACATAATACAGAAATAAATAATAAATAAGTTTCATTTGCTGTCACAGGGAATAACTCTGCCTAATGTAAGTTAATAGAAATGAATTCTAGGGCTGGGTTGTGGCTCGGTGGTAGAGCGCTTGCCTAGCATGTATGAGGCACTGGGTTCGATTCTCAGCACCACATAAAAATAAACCAATAAAGTGTTCTGTCCATCTATTAAAAAAAAATCTTAAAAAAAAAAAGAAATGAATTCTAATGTCTTTATAGAGAGGTGTGCATTTTGCTAATGGACGTAGGTTCTACATTCTTTATGTCCTAACTCTCTAACCAGCACCCCCTTTATTTTAATGTGGTGAGATTGAACCATTTTTCTTTCAAAAGTGATACAGAATAAGGCATGTTAATAAAACTCCTTTGTTAACAATATAGGAATACTTTATATAATGTTTTGGTAGTATTGAAAATGTCATGACTTAGCTTAGTGAAGTTAATTGGGGACTATATTTAGTAGTTTTGTAGTGCAGTTTATACATTTTAAAATATTCCTTGTGATGTATGGTGAGGGTGAAATAATCCCAGATCAACATATTGCCTTCAGAGTTGATCTTTCTATGAGCAAATCAGATCTTGTAATCCTACTCTTCAAATTTCCCTCCACATCTCACCCCATTTACACATATTTTGTTTAAAATCCTTCATTGGCTCCAACAGCTATTAAGATAAAATTATTCAGATTATTCATTAATGGCTCTTTCTCTGGAGCACTCCGAGTCCCCTCACTACTTCCACAAAAATCTCTGTATCCTTATACTTTATCCACCTCCTTTTAACTTATTGAGTCTTCTGGTCTTTATATATGTTGGTGACTGCCTGATCAACCTTCCACCTCCATCCCCTGCTCTTTCTTCCTTTCTTTTTTCTTTTTCTTTTTCTTTTAGGTCTTCTTTTAGTGCCTAGCCCATCTCATCTTAAACTTCCTGTTTATTACATTGAATTGAAATTGATTGTTCACAAGTCTTTTCTGTTTCATCACTGTACTGTGAGTTCATTGAGAACAGAGATGATGTATTTTTAGGTATTCAGGGGTTAGCACAATGCTTGGCACATAGGAAACTCTTAAAGACATTTGTTAAGTGAATAAAAGTCATCTCGAGTATAAGTCATTTTTAAATCAAGTGTTAGCTTTCTAAAAGAACGACTTTTAAAATAATACCTAAATATAATTTATTAAGTATTATAAGCTTTTTGTTACTAGTTATCATATATGTAATTAATAAAACTAGCACAAAATACGGAGTTTATGTCTTATGTGAAAATCAATAGTGAAGATTTTTTTCTTAATAGTAAATTTAAAAATTTGAAGGTGCTTGGTCCTATCATAACAATTTCTTTGGAAACAGTTTGAATATCAGTTACTATTTTAGTCAACCTTTTTGCTGCTGTGACTAATAGATCGGATCAGAATAATTTTAGGAGGAAAAGTTTATTTGAGGTCTCAGGTTTCAGAGGTCTCCATCCATAGAAAGCCGGCTCCATTCCTAGGGGCTCAAGGTGAGGCAGAACATCATGGCAGAGAGTATGACAGCAGAGGGAGGTGGCTTACTTGACAATCAGGAAGCCAAGACAGATTCCCCTGGCTAGATATAAAGTATATACCCCATAGCCCCGCCGTCAATGAAACACTTCCTTTGGCCACACCCCACTTGCCTCCAGTTACTTATTAATTCCACAGAATTAATTCACTAATTAGATTAAGGCTATAACCCAATCATTTCTCCATCAAACCTTCTTACATTGTCTCATGAGCTTTTGGGGAACACCTCATATCCAAACCATAACAGTTACTTACAAAAGTATTTCTCCCTGTTAACTAAAGATTGGTTATACTAGTCCTGTATATCTAAGCCTAGAAATCAGAGATTTTTTTTTAATACCAGAAAGCAATACTTTTCATAAAATTGCTAGATGGTTAAAAATAAAACATTAAATATACAGTATGGTTTACTTTTATTTTCAGTAATAGAGTGAAATTATGTGGTTTTCTTTCTTTGCTGGGGGTTGAACCCAAGGCCCAGTACCAATGAGCTACATTCATTCCCCAGATCACTTTTTATTTTGAAGTTCTCACTCAGTTGCTGAGATTGGTGTCAAACTTGTGCCTCAGCATCCCAAATTGCTGGGATTATAGTCATGGGCCATTGCTCACAGCTGTGTGGATTTATTTATAAACATATTTTTCTTTCCTTCTTTCTTTCTTTCCTTCTTTCCTTCTTTCTTTCCTTCTTTCCTTCTTTCTTTCTTTTTTCTTTCCTTCTTTCTTTCCTTCCTTCTTTCCTTCCTTCTTTTTTCCTTTTCTTTCTTTCCTTCTTTCTTTCTTTTTCTTTCCTTCTTTCTTTTTTCTTTCCTTCTTTCCTTCCTTCTTTCTTTCCTTCTTTCTTTCTTTCCTTCCTTCCTTCCTCTTCCCTTTCCCCTTCCCCTTCCTTCCTTCCTTCCTTCTTCCTTCCTTCTTCCTTCCTTCCTTCCCTTCCCTTCCTCTTCCCCTTCCCCTTCCTCTTCCTCTTCCCCTTCCTTCCTTCCTTCCTTCCTTCCTTCCTTCCTTCCTTCCTTCCTTTTCTTCATACCAGGGATTGAACCCAGGAGCACTTAATCACTGAGCCACATCCCCAGCCCTATTTTGTATTTTATTTTATTTAGACACAGGGTCTCACTGAGTTGCTTAGTGTCTCACTTATTGCCAAGGCTGACTTTGACCTCGTGATCCTTCTGTCTCAGCCTCCCGAGCTGCTGGGATTACCGTTGTGCACCACTGTGCCTGGCTATAAACATATTTTCCTAGAAGGGCTAAAATAATAATGGCCAAAGTGATCAAATTGACCATTAAATGCATCTAACTCAAATGCTACCACCAGGATGTGCAGAACTCCACAATTCCTACCCTCAAGCCAAAACTCAAAGACTGAGCCACTGGAAGTACATTAGCCAGGCAGCTATCACTGCCTCTATTACTCTTCCTCTAATCTCAGGCAGTAGAGGGAAAGACAGTTCTACCCACTGGGGAACAGGCTATGAAACTAGCATAGGACTTCATCTCAGAGCTCAGTGCTAAGTTCACCACAGTGTGATCCAAACACCAGGCAAAAACCAGAGGGCACATACCAAGAGTAGAGCTCACAGAGGAGCCTCTAGACCTGTCCTGGCACTAGGCAGAGACCTGTGACCCAGAAGGATGGACTCATGTGTTGACCTGTATTATCACCAGCTATAATGGGCCTAGGACTGCAAAGGTTATTGTGGTTGAAACCTAGGATCATCCAGCTTACTGTTAGCCTTGGTGGCTAAGGAACTAACTTAACAAATACCACCCCAACCACAAGCAGTATAGTGTGGAGTAAGACCTTATTTGCTTAGGGTAGGACAGGGTAATTAATTACCACAGGACTTTGCCTTGGAATTAAAGTTTTTAGCTTGAGTGCCCTAATACTGGGCATAAGCTAGTGGCCCACATTCCCAGGCCGGTGTCAATAGGCAGCCCCACCAGGGGAGGAGACACAGCCTCTCAGATTGTCAGATTTCTCTTTTGACCAACATCACCTGTGACTGGTTCATCAGTCTTGAACCACAAGTCCATCTTAGTAGTAGGCAGCTCATAGCAGTCAGCCTTGGTTCTACCCCAGTGCTTTTCTAGTCCTGATAGACTATGGACTTAGGTCATGACACAAGTTTGTAGTATTAGTGTCCACATATGTGGCATAGGAACCTGGAACTGTTCCTCTCATGACGATTCTGCTTCTGAGCCTGTTCTTTCCCCATGGAGAGGCTTGTGATAGAATATCTGTTTTAAGCCCTCACCGGGTTTACAGGGGGAGAATATATCTCCCCCTGACTTTCTATAAGAAATGCTGTAGGGAGTTCTCCAAACTGAAAAAAAGAGATATTACTAAGAGGAAAACATCAGAAGGTATAAAACTCACTAGTAAGAGTAACATTTACAAATTCAGGATAGTCTTGAACAGCATAGCAACTGCAGATTTGGAGAAAATTTGGACTTGGGTTGCCTGTTAGTGTTAACAGTGACAACACACAAACAGCACACTTCCACAAACCTGGACTTGGGGTACTATCAAGTATTGGAATAGCAGAAATTATTTCAGGCTAAGAAAAAATAGATAGTCTTTTCAGAATTTCTAGAAAGAAGCACAAACAAAACCAGATGAGAAAAATTGGAATAAATTCCTAATCCTTCAATGCCCAGATGACTTTGCATAGAAAGCATCAAGAGCTTTCAGGAAACCATGACCTCAATTAATGGTGAAAATAAAGTACCAGAGGGACTGAAGTTGTGATAAAGCACTTGCCTGGCTCGTGCAATACACTGGGTTTGATTCTCATTACCACATAAAGATATTTTTTAAAAAGTGTCAGAAACTGAGCAGATAGTGATCAATATGGGCAAACTCCCCAATGGAAAATTTAAGACAGCTGTTTTTAAGGCAACTCAGTGGGCTTCTAGATAACACAGAGAATTCAATACTCTTACCTGAGTAAGTAAACAGAGATGGAAGCAACTTTAACAAAAATTTCTTCATCTGAAAAATATACTAAATGAAGTGAAAAATGCCATAGAAGGCATCAATAGCAGAATAGATCAATCAGAAAAGAAAAGATTAGTTAGCTTGAAGACAGGCTATTTGAAAATACTGTTGGAGAAGATAAAAGGGGGAAAATGGAGGGGAATAAAGAAGGTTTAGGGGAACTTTAGGACAGCATTAAAGAGGAAATATTTAGTCAGATTTAATTCAACCAAGTCTACCTCAAGACATCTTTTAATTAAGCTTTCAAAGGTCAATGATAAAGAGAAAATTCTTAAGATTGCAAGAGAAAAAAGACATTAAGAATGTCCTAATACCTGATAGCGGGCTTTTTAGCAGAAACCTTACAATCTAAGAGAAAATGGCATGAGATTTTTCAGAGTACTGAAGGGAAAATACTTAGAGAATACTGTACCCAGCAAAGAAGCTCCGTTTGCACCAAAAAAATAAAAGCTGAGAGAATATATCTCACCCTGACTTTCTGTAAGAAATGCTATAGTAAGTTCCCCAAACTGAAAAAAAGTGACATTACTAAGAGGAAGACATCAGAAGGTATAAAACTCACTGGTAAGAGTAACTATTACAAATTCAAGATAGTCTTGTATTATAAATATGGTACATAAACCATTCATATAAGGGTATTCCATATAAAAACTAAAAAGCAAAACAAATTAATAACTACATTAGTATGTTAAAAGAGGTAATAAAGTTATAAAACAGGACACCAAAAATCCAATTGTAGGAAGAATGGAGCGCAAGTGTGGAGTTTTTTTAATTTATATATTTCCAGTTGCTTTTTGTTTGTTTTGTGTCTTTATAATCATGTTAAACTACTATCATTTCACAATAAGTTTATGATCATCAAAAAGTTTGTTTTAGGCCTCATGAGAACCACAAAGCAAAAATCTGTAAAAGACAAACCAAAAATAATAAGAAATGAAAACACACTACTGTAGTAAATCGCTTAGACTCTAAGAGAGGGAGAAAGAAACTACAATAAAGTTAGAAAACAAGTTCAAAATGGCCTACCCATCAATAATTACCTTAAATGTGAAAGGACAAAAAAAAAAAAACAACCTATTTTTTGCTTACAAGAGACTCACCTTACCTTTTGATGATATACATGGACTGAAAGTAAAGAAATAGAATAATACATTTCATGCAAATGGAATCCAAAAGAAGGCAGGAGTAGCCATACTATTATATTTTGGGGTGGGGTACTGTGGATTGAACCCAGGAGGACTTAACCACTGAATCACATCCCTAGCCCTTTTTATTTTTTATTTTGAGACAGGATCTTACTAAGTTGCTTACGGCCTCACTGAATTAGTGAGGCTGGCCTTGAACTTGTGATCTTCCTGCCTCAGCCTCCCGAGTCTCTGGAATTACAGTCATGTGCTAGTCAGTATGCCAGGTTTCCGTACTTAATTCAGATGAAATAGATGAAATAGACTAGGTTAAAAACAACAAAAAGAGACAAGGAAAGTCATTATATTATGATAAAGGGTTTGAAAAATGAAAAAAAATGCACCTAAGTTCATATTCTGAGATTATATATAGATATGAGATTGATTAAAAAGACAAAAATACTTTGTGCCTTCTTAAGCCATAGGGAAAAAATTAAAATTAACATCTGGATAGGAAGATTAAAAGTTCTTCCTAATTCTTTAATCAACCTGAGACCCCCACATAGAGAAATTTTTGATATGTTGGTTTCTTGAAGTTGCTAAAATATATGACATGCTTTAGTCTCTTTTTAAAAAATATAAAGGGCTGGTACCACATGTGCTGGTTTAAAAGAATATAAGTGATTTCAGTTTTTATAATTCCTAACATAAGATTTGAGGATAATTCAGGTGCTTTAAAACTGAAATGGCTGTATCAGTGACTTTTATCCACAAAATCATTATTTTTACATGTATATTCAGAACAAAAGTCAAGTTATAACTTTTTAAAGATGGTGTGTATGAGCATGTGCTTTATATAAGAAAATATGGTACTAATAAAAAAATAATTTAAGAACTATAAAGTTAGATTACCTTATATAACAAAATCTGAGAGGTAGTTTTTTCTTTCCCATCCTGCCCCTACCCTCCATAAAAGGGGAGCAGATTACAAAAGACAATTGGCTATGGGTAAAGAAAAAAAAAATGTTAGGCTAATATTGTTAATCATCCTTCCTTAATGGATACTATTATATAGGGTACCTTGCATATATGACATAGATATTAAAATGAGACTTTTGTGCTTAAAGACTTAGTGTTTTCTTAAGGAAACAAGGTATTAAGATTAAAACAATAACAACTAGAAGAGTTAAATGACAAATTATTAATAGAAGTAATTCTTACTAAAAGGTCAGAGGAAAAAATAAAATCAATTTTGATATACCCATTAGGAATCAGGATACTAGTTCTAGAACCAGTTTAGTTGTGTAATTGTGGACTTGACATAAAATTTTAATCCCTGATAATAATATTAATGGCATCTTAGTCCACTCCTGATGTATAACAAAATACCTTAGAATGAGTAATTTATTAAAACATGACAAAACAAATAAACCTTATTGCTCACAGTTTTGAAGGCTGGGAAATCCATGATCAAGACATTGGCAGATTCATTGTCTGGTGAGGATTCTCTGCTTCATACATGGTGTCTTCTTGCTGTGTTAACATGGTTAAAGGGACAAGCGAGTTCCTTCAGGCCTATTTTACATGGACACTAATCCCATTCATGAAAATGGAGCACTCACAACCTAATCACCTCTCAAAGGCACCACCTGTTAATACTGTCACCATGGAATAGATTTCAACATATGAATTTGGGGAAGACACATGCATTCCATCCATAGCAGAAGCTACCTCTTGATAACATTTACTGTGTATCAGACACTGTTCTACACACAAAGGTAAAATAACTGGTTTAAGATCTCTTAGTGAGTAGCAGAGCTGATTTGAACCTAAGCAGTATGGATCCAGGGTTGGTGCTCTTAATCAGCACACTGTCAAATAAGGAGATTAACTCACCTCTTTATTTCAGCACCTTGGGAAATTGACAAAGGGTTGCTTAACAGGGGAATTTAGCCTATTCCTTGACAAAAGCTAAGACTTTAAGGGAACAGGAGGGTGAAATACATTTCTAGCAAGGGGAATAACTTGAACAACAAAAATAAGTTAATGAACCACTGAGTCCCAGAACAAAATATAATGTTAGGGGCTGGGGAGATAGCTCAGCTGGTAGAGTGCTTGCCTCGCAAGCACAAGGCCCTGAGTTCGATCCCCAGTACCGCAAAAAAATAAAAAATAAAAAATAATGTTAGTACTGTAATACTGAATAAACAAATGTCCTATAAGGATAGCCTTATATAAATGACTGAAGTTGGCTCTCTCTATAACCTAAAGGTAATACATAGTAGATCGCAGTGTTTCATTGTATGTAGTTCACATACTCATCTGTCTGTCATCCTTAGATCCTTAGTCTCAGACCTGTCCCCCCATCTAATTTGGGCTGGCCTTTGCCCAGATTCTACTTTAACATTTGCAGTCCTCTGTTTATCTTATATTTCCGTGTTGTCCACATGACTAATTTGTTAGTGACATTAAATAGTAAAAGTTCTCCCCAAATCATGAATATTTGAATCCATGCTCCTATAGCTCATTTTGAAGATAAATAGAAGAGTTTGGTTGGAAGGATGGTTTTCGTGTAGAGTTTTGGGGAAAAAAGGTTACAAGAGAGAAGTAGGGACTGGACTGGAAATCCTTGAATACCAGACTAAGGAGTTTTGTGTAGTGTTTTGATAGTGATGTGAAATTGCAGGAGGGTTTATTTTTTTTTTTTCCCAAGGAGATAGGATGCTGTTTAAAATCAGTGTTTCAGGAAACTCATTCACAACCATAGTACTGTGAATATTTTATAAAAGAAGCTAGAGATAGAAGATCAGAAGACCAATTAGACACTTATTACACTGCTTCAGGTGTGAGGTGTTGAGTTTCATGAGAATTAGCACAGTGCCAGAATTAGACTAAAAAGGGATGAATGCAAGAGACATTTCAAGAACTACTAGTGGCCAGGCGTGGCGGCGTACGCCTGTAATTCCAGCAGTTTGGGAGACTGAGGCAGGAGGATTGTGAGTTCAAAGCCAGCCTCAGCAACAATGAGGCACTAAGCAGCTGACTGAGACCCTGACTCTAAATAAAATACAAAATAGGGCTAGGGAAGTATCTCAGTGGTCGAGTACTCCTGAGTTTATTCCCCAGTACCAAAAAAAAAAAAAAAAAAAAGTTAATTTCAAAGACTACTAGTGAAGAAAAGAGGGCTAATTGTGTATTTGAACAAAATGACTAAATGTATCATAGATTCATGAATAGTCATGGGAAGGTCTCAAAGCCAGAAGTTTATGGGGGAAACTAAATTCTTGGTGAAGAAAAAAATATTCCAGGTGAGTTAAATACTACTTTTCAAGAGACATGAGAACTAGAGATGCAGCTTCTAGAAGTCGTGTGCTGAGAAATAATTGCTGAAACTGAGAATGGATATGCTCTCTAATGAACAATATGTAGAGTAAGACAAAGTGATTAAGACCAAATTTTGGTATACAGCCTTATTTAGGGAATAGCTGTAGAAAATCACCAAATTTGGCAAAGAGAAGGTGACCTGAGAACTGAAAGAGAACCAAGAATGAACAAGGGTCTTGAAACAAAATGGCAAGAGAGTTTCAAGGATTGATCAGTACTGTTAAATGCATCTTAGAATATGAAGAGAATAAAAACCAAAAAACATGATTCATTCTTATACGTTACATCCTATTGCTTGTAAAATAATTTTTGAAGGTATTCTTAATTTTATTGTTTTTTAGGGCCTTCTTAAATCTTCTGGTTATAGAAAAATTATATATGCTCATATGGAAAACTTGGGAAACACAAAAAAGCTCAAAGAAAAAATTAAAAATTTTCCAAAATCCCACTACTGAGAGAGATCTACTGTCAAAGTTTTATCACTTGTATTTCCAGTATCATTTCCATTGATGTATACAGGTATAGATTATTTTTTCTGTAAGTGAAAGTGTCCCTTTTTCACTTACTTTATCATGCACATTTTATTCTATAGAGCCATAGTAACAAAAACAGCATGATATTGGCACCAAAACAGACATGTAAGACTAATGGTACAGAATAGCAGACATAGAGTCAAACCCACATAAATACAGTTAAATCACACTAGACAAAGATGCCAAAAACATACACTGGAGAAAAAATGACCTCTTTAACAAATGGTGCTGGGAAAACTGGAAATCCATAGATCACAAAATGAAATTAAATCCCTATTTTTCACCCTGCACAAAACTGAGTTCAAAGTGGATCAAAGACAGGCACTAGAACAGAGACCCTTTACCTAATAGAAGAAGTAGACCCAAATCCACCTTGTTGGCCTAGGAACTGACTTCCTTAACAAGACTCCTAAAATGCAAGAAGTAAAATCAAGAATTAATAAGTGGGATGGATTCAAACTAAAAAGCTGAATGTGAAGAGAAAGCCTATAGAATGGGAAACAAATCTTTACCACGTGCACCTCAGATAGAACATTAATCTCCAGGATATATAAAGAACTCAAAAAACTTAACCCCCAAAAAACAAATAACCCAATCAATAAATGAGCAAAGGAACTGAACAGACACTTCACAGAAGAAGAAATAATCAATCAACAAATACATGAAAAAATGTTCAACAACTCTAGCAATTAGAGAAATACAAATCATCTCACTTCAGTCAGAATGGCAGTTATAAAGAATACAAGCAACAATAAATGTTGGCGAGGATGTTGCTGTTAGAACTGCAGATTGGTGCAACCATTATGGAAAGCAACATGGAAATTCCTCAGAAAACCTGGAATGGAATCACCATTTGACCCAGCTATCCCACTCCTTAGTTTATACCCAAAGGACTTAAAATCAGCATAGTGCAGTGATGCAGCCACATCTATGTTTATAGCAGCTCAATTCACAATAGATAAACTATGGAACCAACCTAGATGCCCTTCAACAGAAGAATGGATATATATACACAATGGAATGTTAGCCTTTAAGAAGAATGAAATTATGGCATTTGCAGGTAAATGGATGGAGCTGGACAATATACTAAGCAAAATAAGCCAATCTCAAAAAACCAAAAGCTGAATGTTTTCTCTGATATGTAGATGCTAATTCACAAGAAGGGGGCTGACTATGGAAGAATGGAGGAACTTTGGATTGGGCAGAGAGGAGTGAAAGGAGGGGAGGGAATATGCAGGTAGGAAGAATAGAAGAATGAATTGGACATTATTACCCTATGTACACAACCAGTGTGATTCTACATCACATACAACCAGAAGAATGAGAAGTTATACTCCATTTGTGTATGATGTGTTAAAATACATTCTATTGTCAGTGTCCATGTTGCATGTTGGGTTGTTTCCAATAAGTAGTAATAAATTTAAAAACTTTTTTTTCAGCTGCCTGAAGAATTTGAAAAACTTATTTTTAATGCTTGTAAAACTTAAAAACCTTATGTTAAGTGAAATAAGCCAGATACTGTGAAACAAGTACCACATGTTCTTTCATATGTGGAAGTTAAAAAAAAAAAAGTCATCTTGAATGTGTAGTAGTGATTACTGGAGGTTGGGAAGGGTGAGAGGATAAAGACACTCTAGATTTGATTAGTGCACACTGTATGCATGTGTTAAAATATCACAGCAAACCCTATTGACATGCAAAATTACTATACATTTATCAAAAATAAAATGTTTAAAAAACATGAACTACCCAAAAGCATATCTACTCCCAGTGTTGAGTCTACTTATCTCAGAGCTAAGAATGAACAGAGTGTTTTATAACAAAATTTTGAAGGTATGGTAAAAGCACACCTTGATTCTCATTTCAGATTTGAACAATTAATCAGTAATGTTTTGATAGGTTATAAAAGTTGAACATCTGAATGAAGCAAGTTTAGAGTTTGAATGCTTTTAGACATTCATGAGAATCATCTTTATTAATGGGAAAATAATCTGTGTTGTCCTAGGTACAAAAATTACAGGGAAACAGGGTATATACAAGGTAATGGATATGTTTTGTTCATTTATTAAGGAAACTGTTAACAGCTTTTTTAAAATAATAAAAGTCATATAGTATATACTCAATTCTATGTTGATAGGCATTTGTCAGAACTTTTCACTATTATAAACAACCTTGCAATGAACATTGGTATGCAGATATTCCTGTTTATTATATTTCCATAAAACAAAAATCTTAAGTTTAATGTTGGCTGAACACTAGTAATCAAGTGACTAAAAAACTTTCAAATAGACATAAATTCGTTTTTGCAAATGAATGTATCTTTAATTTTACCGTATCATTGCTATCTGCTACTCCCAAAGTTCACAAAGAAGCACATTTACAAGAATTTTAGTTCACTGTGTGTCTACATTTGATTGTTTCTGTAAGTTCCAAATATATATGTAGGTAGTATAATTTTTCAATTCACTCACTTTTCTGAATGTTTTATAGTCATGTTTAATGTGAAATGATCCAGAAGAATGGGGGTTGTCACTGTGAAGAATTCTGAATACTTGAAACATGCTCTCTTTAAGATTAGATAGAACTTCAAAATTATATCCTGGCACTTTTGTACCTTAAAGATCATACGGGATTTATAAGAAAGGACTTGGAAACCACAAAGTACTAGACATATATGAAGAATTATACTTGGATTTTTTGTTTCTTTCTATGGTGCTAGAGATTGAACCCAAGGCCTCATGCATGCTATGTCACTGAACTACACCTTTAGCCCCTAGGTACTTGTTTTTAACCCAAGAGACTTTTAAGAAGTTCTCCTAAAAGAACCATGACAAAGGTTACCATGTCCTTTTTATTTACATTTGAGCTGCAGAATATGGATAATGAATTTGCTTCAGTGAGAACAGGAGAGTGAGTTGCTTCTTTTTCAGTGGCCTTCAGTTTGACATATGTTGTTTAATCCTCAAAGATGGCATAGTTTGAGGAGTTTTGCTGCAGAGCAAGGTAACTCCTGTCTTCATTCAAGTTGTCATTTCACCCTTTTCATCATTTGTGTTCTTTCTAGTTGCCAGATATATATGATAGGAAAGTAAAGTACAGAAAGGCATTGAAGTGAAGTAGTAAGAAAGAGAAAAAATTCACTAGAATGAAAAGTTTTGTTGTATCTACTATATGTAAATGTTTATTTGTATCATTGTATATTTAATAACATTTTTCTTATCTGAATTTAATAATTGGGTCTAAATTATGTTGTCATATTTTAAAAGTAAATGCAAATTTGCTAATTTATTATTCTGTTCTCATAGTTTTCACCATATGACCTCATCCCATCTCCAAAATTAAAGCCCTCCCAAGGAATGCCAGTCAATGATGATTTATGTTTTAGCAGAAAAAGAGTATCAAGAAATTTGTTTCAGAATAGTCGGGATTTTAACCTAGATTCCTTATGTGCAGCTGGTAAGTAAAAGTTGCAGGTAATAAACATGTTCAAGTTAAAGACTTCTGTAAACTTCATACTCCATTCAAAAAGTCAAAGAATTTATAATCTAGTAGGCAATTCAGATTCAATAAGTATTTATTAAAAACCTGATAAAAATGTTCATTTTGAAATGATTGTCTCATGAGACCATGAAAGGTTTTCTCACTGAATCCTGTTAAGTAACAAAGTAGGACAATATTCACTTAATGAACCATTCATATTTATTGAATATTTTCTATGTCAAAAACTTTTCTAAATACTGGGGATATAGCAGTCAACAAGAGAGGAGAAACTTTCTACCTAATGAAGTTGGCATTCAAGTTGGGAAGGGAAGCAGATATTATTAAATAAATGGAAGACATGGTAGATTAGACGATGCTATGAATGAAAATAAAACAGAGGGTTGGGACTGTAGTTCAGTGGTAGAGCACTTTCCTAAGTGTGAGGAACTGGGTTCAATCCTCAGCACCACATAAAAATAAATAAAGGTATTGTGTCCATGTACAACTAAAATATATATATATATTTTAAAAAATAAATAAAACAAGAGAAGTGGAATATGGACTAGGGACTGTTTTTAAGTAATACAGTGAAAGGTAGCCATACTCTGATGAGAATATATGAGGCAAGCTACTAGGTATCAGGAGAGAATAAGTGATTTTGGGAAGAAAGAACAGTCGGTGCAGAGTTACTGAGGTAGAAGTGTATGGGACATGTTTGAGAAAGATTAATGAGTCTAGTATGCCTGGAATGAAATGAGTAAGAGGAAGACAAGTAAAAATTAAAGAAATGATAGGGGTCCTTTTTTTTTTTTTTTTTTTTGTGGTGCTGGGGATTGAACCTAGGGCCTTTATGCTTACAAGGCAAGCATGCTACCAACTGAGCTATATCCCCAACCCTAAAATTTACTCTTAATGAGAGGCATTTTAAAGAAAGAAGTGACATCACTTGCTTTTTTGTTTTCCAAGCTCAGTTTGGATGTTATATTTTAAATAAATGTAATGAGGACACAGGCAAAAATGGAGAACTGACTAAGAGTCCCTTGTCATGATCCTGGTTAGAGTTGATGGAAACTTTCACCAGGATAGCAATGAATGCAGTGAAAAATGATTGGCTTCTGATTATATGTCAGAGGTAGAGTTGACATGATTTGCTAGTGGATTGGATATGGAGTGTGAGGAAGAAGAATCAAAAATGTTTTAAGAATGTTCTGCTAGAGCAACTGGAAAGATGTTTAATTGCCTAAGTGTTGCAGAAAGTAAATATTACCATGGTAGTTCAGAGGACATGGTCACATCTATGGGCCATATCAGATAGAAAAGTCATTTGTGATTCATATGGTACAAGTAGTTAGAAGAAAGCTATGAGGAGCATGAAGATTTATGTTAGGAATGGACTTAAGATATTCTGAGAGCTGGGGATATAGCACAGTTTGTAGAGTGCTTGCCTCACATACCAAGACCCTGGGTTCAATCCCCAGCACCACACACACACACACACACAAAAAGAATAATATTCTTGGAGTTGTCAAGGCAAGATTCATTTTAGATGGTGAAAGATAAATTGGGATATGAGGAACCCTTGAATGCTCAAAAATTTGAACTTATATTTGTAACATTTATGTTTATATTGAACTGATATTTGTAGGACTTAAGGAACAATGGAGATTTTCTTTTATTATTAAGAAAAAGAAACTAGAGCAGCAAGGCTGTAAGCAGTATAGGAAAGAATAACTAGGAAGATATGATATTTTAATATAAAAGATAAAGAAGGAGAATAGAAAAGGGTTTCAAGATTTAGTCTCCAGGGCCTGGGATTAATGCTTAGCGGTAGAGCACTTGCCTAGCATGTGTGAGTCACAGGGTTTGATCCTCAGTACCACATTAAAAAAAAAAAAAAAAAAAAAAGAATAAATAAAATAAAGGTATTATTTCCATCTACAACTAAAAATATATTTAAAAAGAAAAGTCTATAAAGATATCCAGAAGGAAAGAATACTTTCCCTTGGAAAAAGAACAATTAAAAAAACAAAGATTTAGTCTTACAAAAATGAGACATTAGGGTAATCACACTGCTATGATTTTTCCTGTGTATGTTAATAAATTTGTATTCTTTTTTCTATCAAAAAAAGAAAAATGGAAGTGTGTTGACAAAATGATACCAGAGGGAAGGTAAAATGGTGTAGAAGGTAAAATAACATTTATTCAGTATCCAAATTCTATCATTTCTGGAAATTTCGGACAAAGTTCACACATAGTATTCAGTATCTTGGAGAATGTATAGACCTTTATGCAATAAAATCCCATAGTATTTTCAAACAGAAATAAAATGTCTGGATGAATTTAGAAACTATACGAATGCTATGTGTTATATTAGGAAAGAAAACGAGAGTTCTGCGGTAGGAACATTTTTGGGTAGTAAGCATACTTAAGATACCAGGAGGAAGTGGAGGCAGGTCTCGAGAAACATGCCATGGTGAGAAAAGGGAGAGATTAGGAAGAAATTGCCTTTGTGTATGTTCTTCAAAATACTTTTCCTATGTAAATTTACGATTACACAAATGGTATGCCTTTACTCCATGTACAAACAGATAAACAACATGTATCCCATTTGTTTACAATTAAAAAAAAAAACTTTTTCTTTTTCTGTTCTGTCCTTTTAAACCCCTGCCACTACTCAAGATTTGCCCATACCAAAAGCTTTCTCCCTTTTTTGCTTGCCTTGATTCACTGTACTTTTCACTATTTTTTTCTCACAGAAGTACACCAACATTTGATGTATTCATGAAATAAAGCTTACTTTTTTTTTTTTTTTTAAACTTTTGTGTTTATTCACCTCTTTCCTTCAAAAGGTACTACTGGGACTCATCAGACAAATCTTCCTGGGAAATGTGGACAACTTGGATTTTCACAGATATGTGGTAAAACTGGCAGTGTGGATTCTGACTTACAGTTCCTGGGGACAAATAACACTCATCCAGATAAAGGTAAAGTTCCAGATTTATTTGGAAACAAATAATCTATAAATATTAATGATTTCCAATACTAGCTTATGTTATTTTGTATAATTTTACTCATTACAAAAAAGGAAAGATATGTTATATTTTAATAACAATTTTTAATGATTCTTACCTAAAATATTAGATTTTGTTATAACTAATAACTGATTAAAATAAAAAATTTAGGCCAAGCACAGTGGCTCATGCCTATAATCCCAGCGACTCGGGAGGCTGAGACAGGAGGATTGGGAGTTCAAAGCCAGCCTCAGCAAAAGTGAGATGCTAAGCAACTTAGTGAGACCCTATTTCTAAATTAAATATAAAATAGGGCTGCAGATGTGGCTTAGTGGTCAAGTGCCCCTGAGTTCAATCCCCAGTGCCCTCCTAAAATAAATAAATAAATAAACAGCTTAGAAACTTATAATGGAAAAGAGCATTTTAATGCCAAGTAACTGAAAATAACATTATTCATTAAATAGTACTAGATTAAGATAATTATTTCCACAACAGCTTTAAAATTTAAGGTTATTAGAAATTATTATGTATACTGTTAGGAACTATATCTTCCTAACAAGCTATTATTTCAGCAAAGAAACAAGATACAGAAGAAAAGGAAGGATTTGAGACTGGTTGTGTCAATCATATGAATTTTGAGATAACATATTTTAAAGTTCCTTGCTAATTAATAGCTTTAACAATTATTCTGTAGAGATAGGATCAAATTAAATATTTCTAGAAAAATTTTTTTTCTTTTTCGGGGTGATTGAGAATATATCATGGCCTACACATAAGCTGGTAAGTGCTCTACCACTTAGTGATTACCCTCAACCCTCTAGAAGTGTTCCACCCCCATATCCCTGGTACTAGGAATTGAACCCAAGGGTACTCTACCATTGAGCCCTTTATACTTTTTAGCTTTGAGACTGGTTTTGCTAGGTTGCCCAAATTGACCTTGAACTTGCTGTCCTCCTATGTCAGCCTCCCAAGTACCTGGGATTATAGACATGCACCACTGTGCCAGCTCAAATATTTTAAATTTTGTTGAATGTCTTCTAGTAAAACTTTTTGAGTCAGAACAATATGCTTCTATATTTGTTATGGAAAATAAATGATCATATGAAATCAATAAGAAGATTTAGTTAATAAAGGACTTATATTTTAGCGTACTTCTCACCATACACCCCAAAGAGCTAGATGACTTCATAAATTTTTTTTCTTTTTTTTTTTTTTTTTTTTTGTGTGGTGCTGGGGATTGAACCCAGGGCCCGCAAGCACTCTACCAACTGAGCTATATCCCCAGCCCGACTTATTAAATTTTTTCTTTGTTATGTTAATTCACACAACAATAGATTAGTTCATCCTTCTTAATGATACTAAATCTAACTCTGAAATATTTCTGAGACTCCTGTTTAGTAGAAGCCAAGAGGATTTGCTGTGTTGTTTCTGTTTAGGCCATAGATACCTCCACTCTTAGTGTTTTGTCAGATCTGTGTAGCAACTCTGGTTTTCTATAACCTTTCAATATATATTTGAGCAGGAAGTACAAAGGGAT
The DNA here is from genome assembly GCF_902686445.1 of Sciurus carolinensis. NCBI lineage: Eukaryota > Metazoa > Chordata > Mammalia > Rodentia > Sciuridae > Sciurus > Sciurus carolinensis. The sequence goes on from NC_062214.1 coordinate 146,301,208, forward strand.
ATCATGTTACTTCTCAGTGTAATAGAATTTAACTTAACTAAACATTCTCTCAGGACTGCTACATCTTGACTGATGTTCCCCATAGGATCTCTGAAGGACCTGGGGAATGGATGCCAAATCATATACATGTTCTCATCCCAATTTTAAATGTTGTAATGCTCCCAATATTGGTGTATGTTACATGGTATATTTATAGACATAAAAAAGATCTGGGGCTGGGGAGATAGCTCAGCTGGTAGAGTACTTGTCTCGCAAGCACAAAGCCCTGAGTTCGATCCCCAGTACCACAAAAAAAAAAAAAAAGGTAAAAAAGATCTGGGGGCCATGGCTGTAGTTCAGTGGTAGAGCACTTGTCTAGCATGTGTAGCATGTGTGAGGCATTGGGTTCAATCCTCAGCACCACATAAATATAAATAAATGTGTCCATGTACAGTAAAAATTTTTTAAAAATCTGATGTTTGATTTATTTGTAAGAAAATATTTTTTTAATTGTAAGAAATATTTTTAAATCACCTAAAATGTGTAATGAAACACTGCCCCAAGAGCATCAGGAACTATTAATAAAGTACTATAATGGAAATCAGGGAACTGAAAGTTTTTATTTTATATGTAAATCTAAAACTACCTAAGTCTCCATTTCCACCCAAATAAGGTTTTGATAGAAGTAGAGGTCTTAACCATGACAGATTTGAATTAAAAATTGAATGATATATAGTCATGATATATCTTGATATAGGTCTTCAAAATTATTTGTTTCATTTACAGTGTATGCAGTATAAGGCTAGGTCTTTTGTCACGTAAAATCATCTTTAAAACATTAAGGGAAAATTGAAGGGAGCCCTTAAAAGATTACAAATGGTAGTTTATATTCATTGAGGAGCAAGAAGAAAATACTAATAAAAGGGAAGAAAAAAATAATAAACAAATAAAGAACAAAAAAGAAGATAGTAGAATTAAAACCAAACATTAATAATTACTCTAAATATGAATGGATAGGATTTACCATTTAAATTATGGAGATCAGAAATGATTGATTGATTGTGGTACTAGGAAGTGAACCCAGGGGTGTTTTGCCAGTGAGGTACATCCATAATCCTTTTTATTTTTTATTTTGGGACAGGGTCTTGCTAAATTGCCCAGGCTGATCTCAAACTTGTGATTCTTCTGCCTCACCCTCCCAACTTGCTGGGATTACAGGTGTGCACCACCACGCCTGGCCAGATTTTTATTTTTTATTGAAATGCCATTTTTAAGAGCCACATCTAAAATACATCAATATAGACTGGGAAAAGGTAAATCATGGGAAATAGTCTCAAAGAAAAGCAGACGTAAATGTTGATGATAGGGAGAATATGCACACTAAACCTAAAACCATTTTTAGCACTAGAGTATCCTTGCAATGAGAAAAAGAACAATTGCCTAAGAAGACAGAACTTTTCTGTGTGTGTGTGTGTGTGTGTGTGTGTGTGTGTGCACGCACACGCAACATATATATGTGTGTGTGTATGTATATATAATTTGACAAGGAGAAAATAAATATGCAAAGGGTAGACAGTTTTAATACCATAAGGAAATTTGGAATTAAAGATTCAAAATAGTTGAACACAAATTAAATTAGATCTTTACCTCATACCGTACAAAAATACAAATACCTGAGTGGGCTGAAAATCTTAATGCAAAAAGAAAAAAAAAATTTAAACCCTGAGATGTGTATGTATAAATAACACATTTTCTTTTGCTTTGTTACAGTATATGTTAGCCTAAATTTTGGCAGTAAGACCCAGCAAACATTCAGTAGTCAAACAGAGCGTACTTCATCATACTCTGGTCCTGGTCCAAATCCAAATCCAGGAGGCTTCATCCTTCCATCCTATCCTCTCTCATCACCTCGAACTAGTCCTAAGCACACATCTCCTCTTACTGTATCTCCGAAGAGGTCTCAAGATAATTCTGTTAATTTCTCAAATTCCTGGCCTCTTAAAACCTTTGAAGGACTATCAAAGCCAAGTCCACAGAAAAAACTCATCAGCCAAAAACCATCTGACCCTACAGGTAGATTTGATGGTAAAAATCAGTACTTTGTTTAAATTTATTTGTGTGTTTAAATTAGTACTTTGGTGTTAATATATAAGGTTATTAGATCTTTAAGAGCTGATAAATTATGTTTTCTCTGAATTAGTTAATATTTTGGAAAATAATTACAGTGTATTTAATAGATCAAATATATGTAATATCAAATTCAGTTGGAATGATCATTTCTTTTCTTATTGTCACTTAAAAAATCCCTTCTTAGAACCAGGCAGTTAATAATGAATAATGTATATTGCCTCAGAGCCTACTAATAAATTTTAGCATCAACTATAAAATATCATTCATATTATTCACTATAATTAATATTCATCATTCATTTTTCAACATTTATTGGATGCTTATTATATACCAAAATTATTTTGAATAGTTGTTTTCTTTTAATTGTTAGAAACTAAAAAATTCTTTTTTTTAATTTTTAAATTTATTTATTTATTTATTTTTATTGTAAACAAATGGGATACATCTTGTTTCTGTTTGTACATGGAATAAAGGCATACCATTTGTGTAATCATAAATTTACATAGGGTAATGTTGTTTGATTCATTCTGTTATTTTTTCCCTTCCCCCTCACCCTTCCCACCCCTCTTTTCCCTCTGTACAGTCCTTCCTTCCTCCATTCTTGCCACCCTCCCTAACCCTAACCCTAAACCTAACCCTAACCCTAACCCTAAACCTAACACTAACCCCTCCAACCCCCCATTATGTGTCATCATCCGCTTATCAGCAAGATCATTCGTCCTTTGATTTTTTTGAGATTGGCTTATCTCACTTAGCATGATATTCTCCAATTTCATCCATTTGCCTGCAAATGCCATAATCTTATCATTCTTTATGATGGAGTAATGTTCCATTGTATATATATATGCCACAATTTCTTTATCCATTCATCAATTGAAGGACATCTAGGGTTTTTTTTAGTAATATCCCACTTTGTAATCTTGAAATTAGCATATAAATTCATTCAAGACAAATCTAGTCTCAAAAAATCAGTTAAAGGTATACCCTATACCCTATATGCTTTTCTGTCTCAAGCCACTGAGGTAAAGTGATCTACCTTTACCCCATAACACCAATGTTCCAGTTTATAACCATAGTCAATTTATTGCATAATTTAGTTAATTGTATCACTTTTTCTTAACACTGAACCTTCATTCCCTTCTAGTAATTTTTTGTCTTCTCTGTAAAGTCAAATATTATATTAAAATTTTGTTCCATAAGCCAGGCATGGTGGTACATGCTATAATCCCAGTAGTGTAGGAGACAGACAGAATTGCAAGTTCAAAGCCAGCCTCAGTAACTTAGTGAGGCCCTAAGCAATTTAGCAACACCCTGTCTCAAAATAAAATATAAAAAGGGCTAGAGATGTGTCTCAGAGGTGAAGCACCCCTGGGTTCAATTGCTGGTACAAAAAAAAAAAAGTGTGTTTAATAAATCAAATGTATATAATATAAAATTCAGTTGAAATGATCATTTCTTTTCTTATATTACCACTTCATAATTCTTTTTCAGAACCAGGCAAACAATGGTGCTTTGTAATGGACATGACCAGCCTATGTTGCCTAACTTTGGTCTTCTGGTGTAGCTCTGATACAGGGCTTGCCAAGCATGTGGAAAGCCCTGAATTTGATTCCTGAACAACACTAGTGAATCTTTCTACAGCTTATTCTCCCAGTGCCCAGTATTACTGCTTTACGGATACTAATCATTCAGATATTGCTTATATAATTAGATCATACCAGAAAAGCAGCCCTTCTAGCTTATTTTGAACTTTATCATAACAGATACTAGTCATGACTTGTGTGAACATAAATGACAATTTAACATGGTTTGTTTAATTATTTTTATGTAATATAAAAAATTTCAAGTGGCTCATTTTTGTTATATTCATTAAGGGATGGTACAGTGATAATTTTATTTCATCTCATTTTATTTATTTTGGTTCCATCCACTTACTGGCAGATACCATAATTTCATTATTTTTTATAGCTGAATAATATTCCATTGTGTATATATACCAAGTTTTCTTTATCCAGTCATCTGTTGAAGGGCACTAGGTTGGTTCCCTAGCTTGGCTACTGTGAATTGAACTGCTATTAACTTTGATGTGGCTACATCACTGTAGTGTGCTCATTTTAAGTACTTTGGGTATAAGCATCAGTGTGCTTATTTTAAGTACTTTGGGTATAAGGAGTGGTATAACTGGGTCAAATGGTGAGGTGCCATTTTGTTTAAAAACACTGTATTCCAATCATTTGTGACTATAACTCCTTTTCTGGAAAAAATAAAATACATATTTTTCATGCAGGAGAAAATTCTCAAGAAAAATCTACTCCAGTTCAACTTATACCTGCCTTGGTGAGATCACCGTCTTCCCGACGAGGCCTAAATGGGACAAAGCCTGTCCCTCCTATACCAAGAGGAATAAACATTTTGCCTGATAAAGCTGATTTAAGCACAGTGGGACACAAAAAAAAGGAACCTGATGATATCTGGAAGAATGAGAAAGATAGTCTTACAATTGATCTTTCGGAATTAAATTTCAGGGATAAAGATTTGGATCAAGAAGAGGTTAGAACCATGTATCATTTTTAATAATTTAAAAATATTTACAATTTATATAGTGTTATAGTTGCAGGAAAAATATTAAGTACTTTTTATCCCACACTCTTTCTTATTTGTAAAAATATTTCATTTTCTTACTGAAAATGTGAAGATACAGTGAATTATTAGGAAGAAAATTCATCACACCAGATGACTACCCAGAATAATTTATTGTTCACACTAATGTATTTCCTACCAGTACTTTTTCTATGCATACGTTACTCCTTTTGCATTAAAATTATGAATAATATAGCAATACATTACTGATTATTCTCAATGAACAATTTATCATATTTCTTTCCTGTTTTTGAATGAATAAAATAAAACATAGTTCCCTTCCCAATCCAATTTCTCCCTCTTCTTCACCAGAGGCAATTACTATTACCATTAATTCATGTTTTATGTGTTTTTGTAGTTTTCATATATTTATTGATGGTACATTAATATAATTAATTTTGTCCTATTAATAGTCTTTGGCTATGGCAAACAATGCTGCAGTCGATATCTTTTTTTTTGGTAGTGTGGAATTAAACCCACGACCTTATGCATGCAAGGCAGGTACCCTACCAACTGAGCTATATCCCCAGCCCCAGTGGATATTCTTGAGCCTCAACTTTGTGCATATGCACAAATTTTTGTCATTATTAAATTGAGATCATATTATATATTCATCTTGAATTTTAGTTCAGTCCATTTATGCTATAAAAATGTTGCCCATATGTTAACATGCTAAGTATGTCAGAAGGAATGTGATTGCTGTATTTCTTTGGATTCAGAGTATTATTTTGATAGATATCTCCTTTTTATCATTTTAGTTTGCCTGATTTCATGTCAAAATATGAAATGGTTTTGCATTGTATATATAAAAAGAAACTCTTAAGTTATGATTTCATGATATTATTTTAGTCTGTTTATAAGATGTAAGCATCATATACTGATAGTTTGCTTAATAATAAAACAGTAAATTTGTATGCATATTCATTTTAAAAATATGTCATGTTAAGAATGCATGAAATTAATGTCTAAAGTGCCCCAACTCATTGTATTTCAGTAGTGCTAGGAGGGAATTTATTTGAAGGAAGAAACATGTTAAAGGCATTGTCTTACATGGCTTATGAATTTCACCTGAATCCTATATATCCTTGCATTGTTTTTGTGTATATTAAAATTAACCCTTTTTCTTTTAGTGGATAATTGAAAGGTAAATTTTTTGTATGTAATTATTAGTAAACACAGGATGACACTATTTTTAGACAATCTTTCAAGCTTTTAGTAGGGAGGCAGCCCTACTGATGAATCAAGTAGTGTAATTGCTTAAAGTGACCTATCCTGCCCATTAGTTGCTAATATGGCACTTATCTATTGTTTTGAATGGGTCACTGTTTATCTTGTTTGATGTAAGTTGACTTTTAAAAAAGGCATTAAGCATTTTATGGATTAGAATAGTATTCTTGTGTCACAAAAGAAAGTATATCAAGCAACTTTTACTTCTATATGCATTTGTATATTGAAATTGATATTTTATAGTATGTTATATATATTGATATATTTTATAGTATTTAATATATCAAACACTTTCACTTTTATTACTTCACTTAATCTTCACAGTATCTCCCTGAGTTAAGCAAAGCGCCATCTATTTTGGTTTTATTTGTGTGTATTTGTTACTGTTTGGTTTTTGGAAGAGGCTCAGAGATGTTTTGTGTCTATACTTTGTATAGGTCAAGGTTTAAGTGATAGGGCTAGAATTCAAGTCCAGGTCACTTAACTCCAAATTCATTGTTTTTTGTTTTGTTTTGTTTTATTTTGTTTTTGTTTCTCACCATTCTGTACTGCAGTAAGTTCATTAAGTGATTTGTTGAACCTAACATTCAAGTGTGAATAATAATTCAAATGTTAATAAGTATATGGACATTTTCATTACTTGAAGGCAGAACTTTTCATTAAATGCTTAACCTTGTGAATTAAAATATAAAAGCGGTTACGTACTTCTGGATTTCTTAATTGGTTCAGTTCTATTCTTAGCCTTAATGTGTTAGGTTTTTTATCATTTCTGTCCTGCATTTCTAAAAATGTTAGCTTTAGAAGTTCTGTACTATGATTTGTTTTCTAAACTCTTAACACGTATAAGCTAGATATAAACATCAGACTTTAGAAAACTGCTTACCTTTTGTTAACCTTCTTCTGGAATTTGTAAGTAGCTACATCAGCATACCAGTGAGCTAAGATTAGCTGTATCTCTCTAACTTTAACTCAAATATCTACCTTCTGATTCAGTGATTTGTTAAGTAATTGAATTAACACCATACATTTAGACTTGTGCTGGCTGGCAAAAAAATCATGGTGAATAATAACAAATTCTTCCTCTCAAGGAACTTACAACTTAGGAGGATGTTTATTAATATCCAAATGACGAACTCTGTTTTTATACTGTGCATATGTAGTAGCATTCATCTCATTAGTATGAGATTGAAGGGTGTCTAGCTAGGTATAATTAATGGAATTTAAAATCTAAGGATAACTATTACTAACATAAGGGGTTCATACTAATCTTGCAAAGTTAATTGGTTTTGTTTTCTCTTAGATGCAGAACTCTCTTAGGTCTCTTCGTAATAGTGCAGCTAAGAAAAGAGCAAAATTGAGTGGTAGCACTTCTGATATTGAAAGTCCTGATTCTGCAATGAAGCTTGATTTGAACATGGACTCCCCATCTCGATCTTCCTCTCCAAACATCAGCTCTTACAGTGAAAGTGGAGTTTACAGCCAAGAATCCTTGACTTCTTCTCTGTCTACAACTCCCCAGGGAAAGAGAATAATGTACATATGTTAAACAATATTCATCTGTGATTTGTGATCTAGATCCCCTAACATTATGTTTGCAAAAAATTTAAAAATATTTTTTCTTTTTTGTTTTTAAGATACTTCTAAAATCCAGTGGGAAAGTCTACCTTCATAGCTTTCATTTGGAGTGTGTGTGAAAAAGAAACACAACTCCAGCTGTAATCTGGAGTACATAAATTATATAGGCCTATTCCCAAAGCCCCAGTTGTTCTTCCTAACATTTATCTTACTACTCTTTATACTTCTGTATCATTTTTTTTCTTTTGCCCGTTAAATGACTGCTTTCATTTTAAACTCAGCACCAATTTCCTCTAATTTGTGAATGAGATCTGCCCAGCTGAATCTCACTGTTTTCTTATTTTGTTATTTCCCTTTTCTTTTTTCCTCAGGACTCCATACCATCCTTTCCATAACTTTGTCAGAAGTCTCTCTATTTATAACAGTAGTGCTAGAATTAGAGTCCTGGTTACCCACAAAAGTAGTAGTATTATTTTGAGCATAACAATTGAACCAACTTTTCCATATCATCTCTACAACCTGAGACTTAAACAGTAATCCTTTCCTGATTTCTGGCATCTTGGTGATCCTATTGTAAAATTTGAGAGAATGCCTTCTCTATTTATTTTAGACAAAAAAAAAAAAAAAAAAAAAAAAAGAGTAGAATTGCTACAGCATAGGTAGATATATTTTTAACATGAGTAACTACAAAACAGTTTTCTGGGCTGGGGAGATAGCTCAGCTGGTGGAGTGCTTACCTCACAAGCACAAGGCCCTGAGTTCAATCCCCAGTACTGCAAAAAAAAAAAAAAAAAAAAACAGTTTTCCAAAATGGTTGTATGATTTTAGCGTCAGCAATGTGTGAGAGTTATACTTGTTTCACATTATTACTAACATTTTATGTTGTCAGTTCTTTATTTTATTTCAATTTTAACCTGAATCTTGTTTATATACAGCTATTAGAAGTAAATATTTGAAATTAAATTAAAATTATTTTCACGTCAGTGAACTGGAGCCTCTGACAAATATAGGTAGAGATTGCATAATCAAAGAAGAGATGGTGTTTTAATAACTTTAATACAAATAGGAATTATTTTTCAGCAATTCAAAGAATTAAACTGAAATTTTGTGTCCTAGTCTTAGAAATATCTTCTCTCATGAATTTCTCCTTCACAGTTTAAACTTAAATAAAGAAATACTTGTGCTTAGAAATTTTTTTTCTAACTGGAAATATTTAACTTTTAGACCTAAAGTCCTTCCTTTATCTTCCATGAAGATGAAACTAAATATTGTGTACTTATGCAGTTGCAATATCATGTAAATAATTTGAAACCTATTTGGGAAATAAAGTTGACTTTATAAAATTGCACCACTTAAAATTCAGTATTTCCTACATTGTCTCAAAGAGTTATTCTCTTCAAATGTTAAATTATGTAAGAAGGAAGTTCACCACATCCTCATTTATGGACTGAATTTTTTTTTCCTGGAACCAGGGATTGAAACCAGGGGTGCTTAACCATTGCACACCTCCCTGCCCTTTTTATTTTTTATTTGAGATAGGATTTCACCAGGTTGCTTAGGGCCTCATTAAATTGCTAAGGCTGACTTTGAATTTGAGATCTTCTTGCTTCTACCTCCTCAGCCACTGGGATTACAGGTGCATGCCACGGCGTCTGGCTGACTGAATTACTTTTTATGAATTTAGGATTTCCACATCTATCTGACTTAGAATAATTATTCTTAACCAGCGTGCAGCCTTCATTAAGAGACATGGCCAAAAGCCAGGTGCACAGCTGTACCCCTGTGATGCCAGTGATTCAAGGCTGAGGCAGGAGGATCAAAAGTTTGAGACCAGCCTCAACAATTTATTGAGACCCTGTATCAAAATAAAAAGAGAAAAAAAAAAAAAAAAAAGAGTCATGACCAAAGAAAACCACTACTAACTAATGCAAGACTTTTATCACTACTAACTAATGCAAGACTTTTATCTTTAGGTGAACTGTGAAGGAAAAGTTGTTGAATGCACTCAATAAAATGTATATTTCAAATTTATACTAGAGAATTTACTCTTTCAAAATATTTAACACTGATTTCTCACCAAGCCCCATGATATTTCAATCCCCAGCACAAGGCCCTGGGTTCAATCCCCAGCACTGCAAAAAAAAAAAAAAAAAAAAACCCAAGCCCCATGATAAATATGCCTACTCAACTACTAATTGAAATTCTTTGTAAAATCTCTTGATTATAATATCCATTACTGGTGTATGATATTATAATTATTCTTGAGTTAATATCCTTTAATAGTGAAAGTTTGATTTCTTTATTAAATAAAACAAATATCAGGAAAGTATAGCAATAAATAGTCTTAAAGATATATCAAAGTGCCTACATGCATTCTGCTGTCATGTATAACTAATTGAAACAAATCTTTAAAAATTAGAAAAATATATAATCTTTAAAAAGTAATATTTGGGCTGGGTGTGGTCATGCACACCTGTAATCCCAGCCACTTGGGAGGCTGAGGTAGGAGGATGGAGAGTTCAAAGACATCCTCAGTAAAAGTGAGGCGCTAAGCAACTCAGTGAGACCCTGTCTCTAAATAAAATACAAAACAGAATGTGACTCAGTGGTTGAGAGCCCCTGAGTTCAATCCCCAGTAAGCCTTCCCCTACAATACAAAAAAAAAAAAAAAAAAAAAAAAACAGTAATAATTGCAAGCTCACTTGTTGCTGATCTCTTGTTTATAAGATAGTCAATTCTCTATTTTTGCCCTAGGTAGGATGGTAGATAGTGTGTTAGATAATTAGGAGACAATTTGATTTGGTTTTGGAATAGATTAATGGATCAGTTTTTTTAGACTTAGCCAGTGATAATGCAGTACAATTCGATGAGTCATTTCCTGTGACAGTCTTCTCATGAATGAAGAATGAGCCATGTGTTAAAAAGGTTGGCAGTTTAGAACTGGAGATATAGCTCAGTTGGTAGAGTGCTCATAAATACAAGGCCCTGGGTTCAATCTCCAGCACTGCAAAAAAAAAAAAAAAAGGTGGAAGTTTAAAAGATGAACTAATGGTAGTAGCCATTATTTTTCATACTCCTTTACTGCCTAATTATCTAAAAGTTTATTGAGTTAATAAAAGAATAGAAAATATGTTATCTGAGTATTGGACAACTATAAATCAAATGTTTATGGAATTATTTTGTTTCATTGTAGGTCAGACATATTTCCAACATTTGGATCAAAACCTTGTCCAACAAGACTTTCTTCTGCAAAGAATAAAAACTCTCATATTGCTGAACAAAGCCCCAGTGCAGGTATTCTATGAATGTTTTATAAACATGATTTATAAAATGTATGATTTTTAAATGATGTCAAAAATGATAGCAAGTAATTTCAGATTTAGAATTTTTGTTGTTATCAATTACAAGTAAATTATTTAAAACTCCTTAAAAGGCTATTTAGGCAAGGGTAAATGTTATATTATTTTTGAAAGAAAAATATTTATCTATCTGAATCATTAATTTCTTTCTAAGTCCATAGATATACCTATGCCTGGCTCCCCCACCCAGACACTTGAAAATTTAGTTGTTATGAATTGATACCTGACTGTCAGAATTTTGAGCGCTTTTAGATGATTCTAATGCACAACATAGAAAACCACCGGCCATCACAAAATAAAATTTCCTTTAAAAACAGTATTTACCTAGTTACTAGTTATTACAAGTAAATTTTTTTTTTTTTTTTTTTTTGTTTTGTTTTTTGTTCTTGTTTTTGTTTGTACTTGGGAGTGAGCCCATGGGTGTTATACCACTGAGCTACATCCCTAGTCCTTTTTATTTTTTTATTTTGAGACTGGGTCTTGTTAAGTTTCCAGGTTGGCATCAAACTTATAGTCCTCCTGCCTCAGCCTCCCAAGTCACTGGGATTACAGGCATGTGCCACTGTATCTGGCTAAAATTTATTTTTAAAATGAACTTGTGGTTCATGTGGATACACATGAACTAGGTATGTTCATATATGTGTTTTGTTAAGAATTTTGTGAACTAACTTGGAAATCTCTAACTTTTTATAATATCACTTTTCAGGAAAAAAATTAACAATTAGTTATCAGTTTAAAAAATATTTGGACTCTGATCTATCTGGAGTGGAATCTGCATTTGATTCTTTATGATTAAAAAAACCATTGAATTATAAATGAATTTTAACAAATTATATTTATTTTCATACAATCTCAGTGCTAAAATGCTAAAATGTTTAACTTTGAAGATACTTCTCCTTTAATTACCTTTCTAAAGAGCTGTACATAAATATGATCATTTACTAAGATTTTTAACTTCTTGCCCTTAAATATGTCCTGATTTTATCTCCTTTTCTTCTGTCTTACTATGGCTTTAGTTAATACTTGTCCTCATTCCTTAACATACTTAGCCTCCTAAGTTTTCTCCCTAGTTTCAGTTTAATTCACTTATAGTCCATTCCCCACAATGCAGAACTGACTATATTGGCCAACCAAAAGTCCGTTAGGACATTCTTCAGTGAACTGGTTCCTGCACACCTATCCTATCTCATTTTTCACTTTCCTCTCTGTATCTCATGCTCCAGATAAATCAGACTACCTTCAGTTGTGTTTCCCATCTTTTGCTCTTGCACATATTATTTCTTCTGCATGATATGTGGAATCTACACCACACCCTTTTCAGCAGTGAAAGAAGTTCATTTGTTTTTACTCTGGGAAGTCTTCCCTAATTTATAAACAAGATTGACTATTACCTCTTTTGTGATACATTTTGCACTGACATCTTTTATAATGGTTTTGGAATTATTTTATTTTCCTTCTACTCTCAGATTCATGATTCCCAGAGAGTAGTTCCCTCTGATTACTTACCTCAGACCTGTCATATCATGAATGCCGGACTTAGCCAAGTGTGCTTAGTTTACTGGTTTGCACAAAGCTAGTGGTTAGCAAAGAGGTAACTACTCTACACATAAGATCAGTGTATATGTTTGAAAGACCACAGCTAAATCCCAAATTGATATTTAATAATAATAATATTCACACTTTATATAAAAAAAGATTTGAAACTTGTCCTCATTTTAAATATATTTAAGATCAAAGAGACATCTGATTGCTTTATTATATCTAATTTGCAAAAATGGAACTATCTTTTGGAAGAGTAACTTTGAATTTGGAAAAGAGTACATTTAAAACCTGGATTTGGGCTGCAGCTGTAGCTCAGAGGTAGAACATTTGCCTAGCATGTGTGAATCACTGGGTTTGATCCTCAGCACCATATAAAAATAAATAAATAAAATAAAAGACCACTGACCACTACAACTAAAAAATATTTTAAACAATAAAAAATTTATAAAGTAAAAAAAAAAAAAAAAAAAACCCTGAATTTGAGTTCCCCTCTGATGCTAATTGTAGGACCCTGGGATTCATTTAATAGAATGATTGGTTCTATAGTAGTATATACTTCTAATGTAGTATTCAGGGTTCCCCAAACTTGCCTAATATTTAGTGTTTTTCAAACTTGTTTAATCTTAGGAATCACCAGGGTACATGCAACACATGTAGATTCTGAGACCTCATCTCATACCTAATCTTGTTTAGAAATCTGTGCTTTTAACAAGTAATAGAAATTTCTAGGATCATATTTTGGAAGCATTGCCATCATTGAATTCACTGAGATATTCTTAAATTTAACATTCTCTCAAACTGTTAAATTGCTAGTAGTTTAAAATTTTATAAATTTGGGTTTGTTGTTTTCTGTAAACAAGTGATTCCTACAAGTTTATTTTGGCTTCAGTAGCAAAACATAAAAATAATAATGCCCAGAATAAAGACCATTTGAAGATTGTTGTAGTCAATTTTTTTACTGCTGTGACTAAATGATCTGACCAGCACAGTTATAGAGGAGGAAAGGTTTATTTGAGAGCTCACTGTTTCAAAGGTCTTAGTCTATAGAAGGCTGGTTCCATTCCTTAGGGCTCAAGGTGAGGCAGAAGATCATGATGAAAGAGTGTGGCAGAGGGAAGCAGCTGGCATCATTAGGAATCAGAGACTCCACTCTCCAGATACAAAATATATACCCCAAAGCCACGTTCCAATTCCCACCTTCTCCAGCTACACCCTATCACATCAGTTAATCCCATCAGGGATTAATTCACTGATTGTGTTAAGACTCTTACAACCCAATCATTTCTCCTCTGAACCTTCCTGCATTGTCTCACATGTGAGCTGTTGGGGGACACCTCACATTCAAAGCATAACAAAGGTAAAAATGAAAACATCAATTATGTAAAAATTCTAAATCCAGTCTGTCTTTACAACAGTGTTTCTACCAAAGACTTCCACACATATTATACAAAAATTTACTGTAAATTATGATAAATTTTCTGAATGATGTTAGAGTAAACTTTTCCCAAACTGGTAATATAGTCTATTAATAGAAAGCATTTCCACCCAAAACCAGAATCTTTATAAGTCTTGCTTTATGGGCTGTCAAAATTAAGAATTTAGAGATATCTATATTAATTCTAGAAGTTATCTATTATTTAATATCAGATATTTTTGAAGCTTATTTTTGTGAACTGACCTGATACCTTCTAATTCCACAGTTCTTTCTAGTCCAGCTGCCATCAGTTACCTCTTCTCTCCACCATCCTGTTTTTTGTTTTAAAATACATTTTAGTTATTGATGGCTGTTATTTATTTATTTATATATGGTGCTAAAAATGGAACCCAGTGCTTCACAGATGCCAGGCAAGCACTTTATAACTGAACCACACCCTCAGCCCCACTATCCTGTTTTTTAAAAAATAACATTTTAAAAAATAATCTTTTATTATTGCTCAATGATTTATGGACAAGCTACATATAAAAATGTGACTCAAGAAATATTGCTCAGGGCTGGGGAGATAGCTCAGTCGGTAGAGTGCTTGCAAGGCCCTGGGTTCGATCCCCAGCATCGAAAAAAAAAATATTGCTCAGACAGTTTGTGGTTGTAAGAGCTGAAAAGCATTAATGTAGAGTGGTTAGTTTAAACAAACGTAGATTTAAAGTGTTGTTATTTTTTAGAAGGAATAGAAGAGAGTTTTGTTTTAATTTTTAATTAGGGATATAATAATACTTAGGTATTTATAATATTCTAGGTAGGTACTATGCTGTTTTCTTACTTTAATCCAGATGACAGCTCTAGAAAAGTTTTACTGTTATCTCCATTTCACATAGAAGGTTAAGTGTCTTGTCTAGGTTCCCTCGGCAGTTTTATTTTTTTATTTTATTTTATTTATTTATTTTTTTTGGTGCTGGGGATCGAACCCAGGGCTTTGTGTTTGCAAGGCAAGCACTCTACCAACTGAGCTATCTGCCCAGCACACCCCCCCACCCCCCCCACCACCACCCCACCCCCCGGCAGTTTTAAGTGGCAGGGCTATGATTTAAAACCAGGAAGCCAGGGCTGGAGAGATAGCTCAGTCAGTAGAGTGCTTGCCTTGTAAATACAAGGCCCTGGGTTCGATCCCTAGCACCCAAAAAAGTAAAATAAAAAAATAAAACAAGGAAGCCATTATTCCAGATACTGAATTCTTAATCACTATGTATTTCCCTGCCTCACAAACCAGACCAATACAGACCCATTACATGGAAATAGGAGAAAAGAAAGGAATGAAGAATACTTTTTCAGGTCACTGTTTTAAAATTCTGGATAACAAAACAAATTTTAATGTAAAGTTAAATGGATTTTTTTGGTAGTACTGGGGATTAAAAACAGTGGCACTGTACCACTGAGCTACATCCCCAACTCTTTTAAGTTTTATTTTGGAACAGGGATTCATGAAGTTGCTGAGGCTGGTCTTTAACTTGTGATCCTTTTGCCTTAGCTTCCTCTGTCACTGGGATTACAGTCATGCACCACCATGCCCAGTAAAAGTGTCTTTTAAGTATTAAATGCTTGCATATTTTTAAACATATATATTATCAAGTATAACATTTTATATTTCATTGCAATTTTTAAAACATTTTAAGAAATATTGTAGTATAACTTATAATAGTTTTATCTCTCAGTAAGATTAAAAAGTATTACATGATTTAGAATGTGATAAATTTTTTAATTATTATAATTTCTAGTATGTTACTAGCCTTTTTAAAAGGTTAAAGGCAAGATAGATTTAGAGAGATTTGTACCTATTATATAACATTACCTAAATTATTTAAATAAATAATTATTTTATTTCATAGGGATTACAACATCCAGTGTAAGCATAATTGGCCAACGTATGAACTATGGGCTTATATGTGGTGATTTCGAGGATGATAGGTCACATGACATTTTACCTAGTGCTTTAAAAATACAAAATAAGGAAAACCCAAGACATAAGCATACAAAAGGTTAGTAAATTTCATGACGAATTAATTTTTTAAAATATGATATCGCTACATCAGAATTCTCCCTAACCATGCCAATAAAGAAAAAATTAACTGAGAATTCTCACTTTTGAGGTTTTCATTTTACTCTTCTGCTGATGCACTGCTTAAGTAATTTTGAAGACTAGAAGAATTCACAGGTTTGTGTTGGTTTATGAACTTGCCTAAGGTACTAGTGAAGGGACTGCCCATGAGTTAAAACTAGGGAATCCTTCCTGACTTCTATGCCAAGTACCCACACGTCCTCTCTCTCTCACACACACATAATTTTTTATAAGACATTTTTCCACTCAAATAAGGTGGAGGCAATCATGTGAGTAAATTACTCCCAAATGTCTAGTTAGGTTGTAACCATGGAGTAAAACTGTGGCAACAAGAATGTAATTTCCCTGTGGTCGAACCTGGGAAAGATCTTCTTTGTTACCACTAACCATTTGTTAGCAATTGTGTTTTTAAATTAATGACTAGTACATCCAGGACTACTTTATCCATTTCTTAAGAGATTCTGATACAAACTGCATGTTAAAAATTACCTTTAGGGCTGGGGAGATAGCTCAGTTGGTAGAGTGCTTGCATTGTAAGCACAAGGCCATGGGTTCAATCCCCAGCACCGCAAAAGAAAAAAAAAAAATTACCTTTAGGGGACAAAAGAAGTGATTTTAAGGTTGTAAATATTTTAATAGAGTAATTAGAAATCCTCTGTATTTAAACCTAGTAATCTAAAATAAATAAGTACTGGACTGTCATTTTTTTCTGTAGTAACTGTGGTCATGATAAGATCAACTTCTGTACTTTATCAGAAACAATCTTTAATCATTTACATGCAGGTAATCAGGCATGTTAGGACATATTTTTTTTTGTGTGTGTGGCATATTGTATGAGAACTTGATTATAAACTCTTCCTTTTTTTGTAAATTTCTTAAAATTTAAGATATAATTTAGCATTTGTTGTGTGTGGCAGCAAAAAGTTGTTTATTATTTTTATAGAAGAGTTATAGGATTTTTCATATTTACTTACATATTTTATTTTTCATGTAAATAAAATCAAAGACAAAAATACTTAACTCATACTAAAAAAAATACTCATTAATTTTTTTAATAGCAAACATGTTCAAAACCAAACTTCTAGACCAGTTCTTCTTCCATAGCATTGCTGATTTCTTAGTTGTGGAGACAAAACTTTATAGTCATAGTTGTCTATTTCTCCTTACCTCTATGTTTAGGCAGTAGTCCATCCTACCGTTTCTTCTCAGCCTAATTTTATCTCAACCATGGTGTGATTTGGCCATCTGCTACCTCTTCCTATAAAATTACAGTACCTCTGAGTCAGTTTTGTCTCTAATTTTTACCCCTTTTTAATTCAGACTGCATATGCTTCCAGAATCATCTTTCTAAAATACAGTGATCATCTCTTCCATATTGAAAATCTTGAGTGGTTCCCTGTTAACCATAGAATATAGTTCCTATTCTATAGCACAACTTTTAAGACTCATAATAAGATGGGCACAGTGGCATATGCCTGTAATTCCAGCAGCTCAGGAGTCTGAGACAGGAGAATGGTTAATTAGTGAGCCCTCAGCAACCCAGTGAGACCCTGTCTCTAAATAAAATATAAAAAGGGATAGGGATATGACTTGGTGGTTTAGTGCCCCTGCATTCAATCCCTGGTACCAAAAGAAAAAAAAAAAAAAAAAAAAAAGACCTATAATCATGTTGCCTCTGTTTAACTTTTTTGCTTTTCCTTACCATTCCTCTTTGCATGCCCTATACTCTAGCACTCTTAATACTATAGCTTTTCTTACTTTGGAATTGCAAAGCCTATATGCCCTATCCAACTCTTAATGTGTTCAGTTCATGTCTACTATTGACTATTGGCTTAAAAGCTACTTCTTTAGAAACTTTTGCTTACTTTTTTAGTCTGAAATAGTCTTCTTTCCTCTCTTCACTCACATTACCTTCTAATTAATTATTTATGTATAGTTTATATCTTCCACATTAAATTATGTTTCTTATGAGTAATAATATTATCCTTATATTTTCAATATGCTTTGCATAGAAATCTGTTCATTTGCCATTTATGAAATGAATGAAATGGTGATTAGCCAGTTAAAACCAATAGTGTAGAAGTGGGCAAAATCACTCAAAAAGTACATGCTCAAATAATCAGGTAAAAGTAAATAATGAATACAGTGTTGAACAGAATACAAAGATTTCCAAAAGAAATATTGGCAATATGTAGCCAAATAATTTTTTTTATGGTATTGGAGATTAAACTCAGGGCACTTTACCACTAAGTTATACCTGCTGCCCTTTCTATTTTTTTATTCTGAGACAGGGTCTTGCTAAGTTGCTGAGTCTGGCCCAGTACTTGTGATCCTACTCACTCATCCTTCAGAGTCACTGGGATTACAGGCAGGTGCTACTGCACCTGGCTTCAAATGGAAGAAACCTCAGGCCAGGTGTGGTGGCACACACCTGTAATTCCATCAGCTTGGGAGGCTGAGGCAGGAGGATTGAGAGTTCAAAGCCACCCTCAGCGAAACTGAGGTGACAGTGAGACCCTGTCTCTAAACAAAATACAAAATAGGGCTGGGGATGTGGCTCAGTGGTCAGGTGCCCCTTGTCAAATCATGAGTTCAACCCCTGGTACCCACTCCCCCAAAAATAAAGAAACCTCAGACTTTTTTAAGGTTAGCTCTTAGAACCACCTTTTCCTTTTCCCATTCCTTTCCTCTATTGGCATTCGCTTTGAACGTGCCCATTTTCTACATAATATCCTGGAGTCCAGTTAATGACTTGAGAAAGTAATTAGTGATGGATGCTTAGAGTATTAGCAACCATGAGTTAATATGTTCTCTTTCTGTATTTGAATGAATTAGAAATGACAAAAGATTATATGAGGATATTTGTGTGCAAAGAAGCCTTTAAACACATTTTTCTTTACCTTTGGAATTGAGACAATAAGCAATATTTCTTTTAAAATCTCTTTTTAGAAGAAAATATAGTGTAAAAAAAAGCACATTAAAATTGTCAGCTTATCTTAGAAATGAAGTTCTTAATGTGTCCTTATTTTCTCCTTATGAGACTTGTCTAATTATTCAATTATTTCTTGACAATATATGTGTGTGTGAACACATATATTGTATTAGTGGACTATTGAGCAAATTGTTTCATTTACTATGATTTTTGCATCCCTTTGTCACAGAACATTTGTGTGTATGTGTGTGTGTGTGTGTGTGTGTATGCTAGTCAATGTTTCTGTTAGCTGGTATGTGGTATAAGAGTGCACACTCATTGGTTATTCCAAATTACTTAAGAAGAAATATGTGAGACTGGGGATGTAGCTCAGTGGTAGAGCACTTGACTAGCTGTGTAAAGTCTTCGGTTAGATTCCCCAGCACCATGGAAAAAAAAAAAGAATATGTGGAAAATGATTACCTACATGGGTTTCTTTCTTTAATCTCTGCTATGTTCATACAAAACCAGAGCAAGCCTATTAGACTTAGCAGATTAGCAAAACAGTTTATGAACCTAAGTTTTAAAAAATCAGTTATTTGGTTACATTTACCAATTAAATATATCAAAAACAGTTAACTGCTTTTCTTACCTAGACCCTAAATTAATTTTATTTTGCTTTTCATTTTTTTCTGCTTTGATACATATATCTAATTTATATTTATTGAATACTTACTCTGTGACAAGCACTATACAAGGCTTCAGGAAAGAATGATAATCAAAACTGGACATAGGTCCTATCCCATGGAGCTTACAATTTAGTAGGAGAAAGAATAATTAAGTAAATAATGAGAAACTGAGATAATAAAAGTTAACCTAGAAAAGTACAGATTGCTGTGAGATTGAGTTGCTCTGCTTTAGGATATTAAATTATTTCCTTCATGATTATTCTCTCATACTGTGATTATTTGCATGTTTTCTCCCACTGTTAAACCTGCTATGTGTAAATTCCTTAAGGGAAGAAGGATTTCTTTTCTTTCTAGTGGCTAGTGCATACTAGATATTCTAATTATAAATATTTATTGAATTAACATTATGATTAAATAAATTATAAATTTTTTGTATGTAATAAGTTTTCAATTTTAAAAGATCATGTTATAATATCCTAAAATACTATGTACTAAGTAAGCCTTTTTTTTTTTTTCATTGTTTTTTCTTTCTTTTTTAGGATTTTCAAGGTCATCAGCAAATTTACAGCAAATTTCCACTTTTGACTTCACATCCACAAATACCTTATCAGAAGATTCAGTAGTAGTTGTTGGAAAAGGTATTTCAGAGTTATTTAGCTTTTTAATAGTTTGTGTTCTTCAGACATAAGGAAAGCATGTCAATGAACAATAGAGAGTAATTCAAGTATTAAATAGAACTTTTTAAGTTATTAAATTGAGGATTGGGTTTGTGGCTCAGTGGTTAAGTGTTTGTCTGTCACATGAAGGACCCTGGGTTCAACCCCCAGCACTGCAAAACAAAAACAAACAAAACAAGAGTTATTAAATGGAAAGAATTTAAAGTCAGTACTTTCCTTCTCATTTCTATTCTCTTACCAAATTATAGTAAATTCATGTCAAAATTTTCAGAAAGATATATTATGTGACAGCTGTAGACAAGGTACTTCTAAGACAGTTTTAGGGTAGCTATGAGAATTTTGGCATAATTTAAATTCAGATGGCAGTCTTTATCAGCTTAGTGAACGGTATAATTTATCTCCCATAGAGTCTAGACAAATCAAAATTAAATCCTGTTGTATTTTTTATGGGGCTAGGAGAACTTTGAACAACATAATTGCCAATATCTTTTTTAAATTAATTTATTTTAAACTGAAAAATGTGTCATATGCTTTGGGGGCATATGTCTTTTTGTTCAACATAATGAAATAGAATTAAAGAATAAAATTCTTGGAAATATTTTCTCATTTCTTTGCTTGATAGTCTCATAAGAATAATTTAAGACCCCTCTCAGATCATCTGCAACCTATTCTTGCAGACTTACTTCCTGTTATTCCTCTGTTTGCCTTGTACCATGCACAAAGTTCAGCTCTGCATCTAAATATTCCCATCTCATAGCATTTCCTATCTTCTTATTTGTGTCCCCAAATCCAGTACGTCTTCCAATCCCAGCTTAAATCCACGCTTCTTGAAATTGTTGTAAATACCCAGCTCACACCAACTTTCCTGTGAACCTTCCTAAGAATTCTGCACTTGGCAGTATGCAGTTCTCATTTGATAGTATCATGAACTATTTTCTGTCACCTCTTATATTATTGTCCTGTTAGGATATTTATTTATTTGTATATTTATAATTGTTTAACATGTCTTTCTTACTATATTGTTTGCTTGTTGAATGCAAGAATCTTGTCTCAAACTTTGTTATCCAGAGTGCCATTACATAAATACTTAATGATATTCAATGGTTGGTTGATTGCAGGTGTATTTGGAAGTCCAAATTCAGCACCAGCAACGTGCAGCCAGCCAGTAATATCTTCTGTGGAAAATGGGGATACATTTTCAATTAAACAAAGTATTGATCCACCATCAGGGATATATGGAAGAGCAGTCCAACAAAGTATTCCATCATATCTTGATATTGAAAATGACAAAGATGTAAGGTTATTTACTAATCATGAGGATTCCTTAGCGTGTGTTTCTTTCTACAGTTTGTCATTGTTTTGTGCATATCAGCTATGGGGCAGTATAAGTATTTAATTAGAAATTTTTAAATCTTGGTGTAATTGAGATTTCTGATCCTTAATCATTTATATACTAGATTGTTCTCCTTTCCTACTAAGTAAATGTGTTCTCATTCTAGTGATAAAGTATACTATAACATACTTTATATACATATAAAATGTATGTATATATTTAACATTTTTCTGATATATTCAAGTAGCAACAGACTGATATCCTTAGGCACAAATGTATTTGGATATTATCACTATGTTAGATATCAGGATTCCTAAAATAAAGACTGAGAAATATATAGTTAATTTTGTAGAAATATTTAATGTACATGTATATAGTTATCTGAGATGAAGATATTTTAAATGTCAAACTCCCTGAATACTTCCAGATATTTCAACTTTTTCATGCAGACTAAAGTTTCTATTTCAAAATCTACTTATGACAAAATGAGACCAAAGAGAAAAGAAGAAAAAGAACTTTTTGACATTAAAGATTGTGAAAAGAAGGACCAGAATCCCTGGGAACGAATGAAACATATAGGAACTGAGAAAATAGCATCTGAAAGTAAGTGGAATTTGCTTTTTGGAGTGTTTTTGTCTCTAGTAATACTCTAAAGCTGCTATAATACAGTTTTAACTAAGGATGCTTTATGAGTAAGAATGGCCTTTATTGACCCATAACACTGAAATTTGTAAGACCCAGTAACTTCTATTATAATAAAAGCTAGTCCTTTCTCATGAAAAAAAAAAAAAATCATTTTGTTTCCCTTCTAGACTTAAATATTTTTGGAGATGAAGTGAGAATATCAAAATAGAGTTCCCCTTTAGAAAATTTTGCCTCAGTCCTCCATAGAAGGGAGGGTCCAGTTTAAAATTGTCACCGTGTTTAGTGTTTTCAGATTAGGGTAGGTTACTTATTTAAATATAAAGAGTAATATTGTTAATGCTTGTTAACATGAAGAGACCACATGTGATCCAGGGCATCTGTGAGAGAAAGAGCACTGAACCAAAAGTCAGTTGACAGATCTAGATTCCTAACTATCAGTTCTGCCTCTGATTATGAGATCAGGAAACAGACCTTAATTTTCTGTACCTATAAATATCTGAATTAGCTCAAAGGTCCAGATTATCTCAAGGAAATATTTCTTTTTTACTAAAGAGTGGTATCCAACTTTATAAAAGTAATTGAGATAGTGACTCTGCTGGTATACTAGAGCATCATCAAAAAAGGCATTGTATTTATCGTATATTCAGGCTGTCATTGAGTCCCACTATGTTTTGTGCTTAGGTAAGAGTAATCTCCACATTTCCTGTACTGTTTTTAAAACCACTGAATAGATCTTAAATATAATAACAACTAGGAAAAAAAAATCATAGATTGGGCTGAGGTTGTGGCTTAGTGATGAAGTACTTGCCTACCACATGTGAAGTACTGGTTTTGATACTCAGCACAATGTAAAAATAAATAGATAAAGATATTGTGTCCCTCTACAACTAAAAAAAAAAAGAATTAAAAAAATTTAAAAATATTAAAATGAAAAATTCTATGAACTGTAGTAAATATTAAGGATTAGTGCTTAGTTGTTATTTTGTTAAATATTAAAGAATAAACTGTGTGAACTATAACAAACATTCTTAAATTTATGTTGGTTCTGAAGCCTCAATAGCAATAACAATACAGGAAAAAGTAAGTATGTAAATGAAATAGAAGACATATTTTTAAGATAAAAATAAGAGATTTATACAAGATGAGTGTCTGAGGTGCTTCCTTAGCGTGTGTTTCTTTTATAATGCAAGAAGCATAGAAAACTTTTTGAAATTCTGCATTCTCAGTGCTAATCATTGTTGAAACTATGCTCAGTGAGAGGTTTTGGTGGCGATTAAATATGGACATACAATGTTAAATGTAGGCATTTGTGAAATTAAGCCTGTTAGCATTCTTAGATAATCTCATTGTTTGCTAATCTCATAAAACCCAGGGAGAGAAAAGTTTTTAAAAACATCTTACCCATCTAAGCCTATGTTAAGAGTATGGGTGGAGGTACTAGTAGTAGGAGTAGTACAAGTAGTAATACATCATAAATTTGGGAGTAATCATTTTTACTAGAGACAGCAACTACTTTTGTGATTTTTGGCCATAATGTAAACTGCTTTACAAGTTAGATTTCTGAGAAGTATCAGAAGAATGCTTTCTTGGAGTCACTCTTATATTATTTAAACATAAGATTATACTTACAAAATTTTTGTGTAGATAACCCAAATTTAAATGTTAAACTCTATTTATAGTTATAAACATATTGGCAAAAATAAATTCTAAGAGCAAAATTGTAAACGTAGATGTCTTCATTTAAGAAGCTTCCTAGCTATAGATTAGTACTACTCACCAAAGTGTAGTCCATAAAAATGAATTGTTTATTATTCATCTGTGACAAGCTAAAAAAAAAACCTATTTAGTTTTTAAAACTATTTTAACTATTGGGACATTGTCACAGTGCTTTTATTATATAAAAGTATCAGTTTCAGGCTGAAGATGTAGCTCAGTTGGTAAAGTGCTTGCCTCACATGCACAAGGCCCTGGGTTCAATCCCCAGCACCACAAAAAAAAAAAAAAAAAGGTATCAGTCTGCAACAGAGTGGAAGTTTAAAAAAAATAGTTAGCTTGAGTAGCACTGCTTTAGATTGATATTCTTTGTGCCTTCCTTTTCTGGAATAATATTTGTTTTGTTTCACTTTTTTCAGGTGAAAATGAAGTAAACATAGATAATAGTACTTGATGTTGATATAACCAAAAGATTGAAAATTGGGTATTTGTCTGCATCTCTGCCTAATAAGTTATTCTCTCATGAGAATGGGAGTGGAGTAGAAATAGGAAAGGAATTCTTAAAACTTTAGCATTAGTTTCTTCTCCTATAATGTAGGATTAATAATAAATATTACATAGAATTCTTTAATGAATTAAATGAAGTTATATAAATGAAGCACTTAGCATAGTACCAAGCAAGATTTCATAAATGATGGTTAGTAGTACTATTTGTATTTGCTATTCTTTCAGGGCAGTGATATACCAAAGCTGGAGGATTTTATTTATACATATCAATCTTATATATGAGGCCTAATGAGGGTACATCTGAACCATCAGCAAACGAAATGGGTCTATTTATTATATTCTTTAATGGACACACCATCTTGCTCATATGCGATTTACTCTAGGAAAGACTGGTACTAATTTTAATCTCTATAGCAATCCAAAACATCATATTTATCCTTTTTATCAGGTGTGTTATCAATATTTTGAAAGCAGTCTGTCATAGACCGCATTATATAAAACCATAAGGAATAATGGACCTCAGTCTAAGTCTTGCCATTGCAGTTGTTAGCATTGAGGCCTCAATCAAACTTCTTAGCCTATAGAAAACTCAATTATTTTCTTAGCTGTAAAATAAAGATAATGAGTGTGTCCTCTTCAGCTTTATTGAGATAATTAAATGCAGTAAAGTTTGTAAACATTTATCACAAGGTCTGGAACCAAAGTACTTAATAAATGTTAGCTAATATCATTAATGTTGCCTTTGGATTTTAAATGACTGATAGAAACTTTGAATGTATAATTAGTATACAACATTAAATGAAATTTCTTATGTTTGTGATTTCGTTTAACATTTTCTCACAAATAATATGGTTAAATTGTCTTTTATGATAGCCATTTTAGCCTAATATTTCTTCTTTAAAAATATCTCAACATGAAAAAAGAACCAGTAAATCTTTACCCACTGACAAAAAACCATGCTACTTGATTTTTTTTTCTAATACATCCACTGCACATGTCTTACATTGGGCAGTGCTCTCTGGGTATTACCTTGAGCACTGACACATCTAGAACATTGCATTACATTTGGAAAAAGCTTGGCGAATGTCTGAAGTGAAAGATGATTTATGATTTGTTATAGACCATTAATACTATACCAATAGAGAAAAATAAAATTCTAAATATAGATGCCAAGTAACTTATTTTCTAATGATCAGTTGTATAGCAAAACAGGTATATAGACACATTTTTACAAAATGATATCATATTTATTCTTTTAGCTCTTAAAGCTAGACTATTATGACCCATGATTGAAAACTACTTATTTATTTACATTAAATGGAATTTATTAGTAATTTTCAATATTAAAAAAGTTTTAAATAGCTTTGCTTTCTGGGTATTACAATTTTATTAAAGAATAAACTAGTAGTACTAGTTTTTTCTTTTCTTTCTTTCTTTTTTTTTTTTTTTTTTTTTTTTTTCCCAGTACCAGGAATTGAACCCAGGGTGCTCTACCACATCTCCAGGCCTTTTTAAAATTTTATTTTGAGACAGGGTCTTACTAAGTTGTAGAGGCTGACCTTGAACTTGTTATCCTTCTACCTCAGACTTCTGAGTAGCTGGGATTTTAGGTATGTACCACCACATCTGGCTAGTGCTACTAGTTTCTGTAAGAAATATTTATAACATCTGGTATACATCTATAATCCCAACTGCTTGGGAGATTGAGACAGGAGGATCACAAGTCTGAGGTTAGCCAGAGCAAATTAGGGAGACCCTGCCTCAAAATTAAAACATAAAAACTAGACTGGGATATAGCTCAGTGGTAGAGCACCCTAGGTTTAATTCCCAGTACCAAAAAAAAGAAAGAGAAAGAAAAAAAGATAACTCCATAACATCTGTGGTAAGAATACCATTTGATTTGTGTCCTATGTATCAAGCTTCTCTTATACTTTATTTAATGTTTTGTTTTAGTTGAAGCATCTCCTGGAGCTATTCCACAGTATAAAGAAAGGATGCCTTCTGTTACTCATAGTCCAGAAATAATGGATTCATCAGAACTACGGCCATTTTCCAAACCAGAAATAGCCCTGACAGAAGCCCTAAGGCTTTTAGCCGATGAGGATTGGTAGGTTAATCATCCTTAACTTAAAACTAAGTTCCAAAAGGTTTTTGTAAATTTTTATTTAAAACCTCAAAACATATTTCTTATTTACATAGTCTTAGAAAGTATTATTTTAACTTCTGGGTCTCTGAGTCTTCTGAATTTATTAATATAACTGAACTCTGGCCCTAATATAACTGTATTACCAATTACATTAAAACTTATATCAGGGACATAGGTTGGTTTTATTATGTATTACACAAACCCTTTGATATTGGATTATAAATCTCACCATTTCTCAATTTATTTCTTTGTGAAATATAAACTGTAACAATCCTGAAAATACTTATGTGCTCTTACCACAGTTGCCACCCGGCCAGCTCAGCCATTAACTCAAAGGAGGCAAAAAGATAATAGCAATATATAATCCCACTTGTTCAGGTAGAGCATCCACTAGCGACTGCCTTTGTCTTGTTTTCTCCCCTATCCTTCAGTATCTCTCACAGTCCCATCCTATACCTCATCATTAGTTTTGCCTTTGCTAGATCATATTTATCAACATAAAAAGGTGCTATAGGTAGGACAGGACTATAGTTCAGTGGTAGAGCATGGGCAAGGCCCTAGGTTTGATATCCCTAGTACCAAAAAAAGAAAAAGAAAGTGTGCTATATATTTATATCTCCTATTGAAAAACAAACTACCTTTATCCCATTTCTCCCCCCAGCCCACACTTTTTTAAACTAAAAGTCCTCAAAAGAACTGACTCTTTGTCTCTACTTTTTCACTTCCTTTTCTCTTCTCAGTCCATAATTGACTTTTCACCACCCCCACCATGACCACCACTTCTCTAAGATGGGAAAAGTGACCATTTTGCTGAATCTATTCTGTTAATTAATTGGTCTTCCTCTTACTTCACCTTTCAGCAACATTTCACACAGTTAACATTCCCTTTTTCTTGACATACTTTCCTTCATGTTGTCTTGTAAAAATCAGTCTTCTGATTCTTTTCCTGTTTTAGTGCTTTCATTTATTTATTTTTGTTTGTTGTTTTTAGATATACATGAAAGTAGGGTGTATTTAGACATATTTATAATTCATGAGATGCAACCCATTATGATTTTGATTCCATTCTTGTGGTTGAACATGATGTGGAGTTACAGTGGTTATGAGCATAGGAAAGTTATGTCCGATTCATTCTACTGTCATTCCTATTCCCTTCTCCCCTCCCTTCCCTTCATTCCCCTTTTCTAACCCAATAAACTTCTGTACTTCCTTTTTTTTTGTTTGTTTGTTTGACTTCAAAATTTACGCATGCCAAAATTCACACATTATCAGTGGAATTCAATCCACTGGTGTTCTCAAGTCTACGTTCATAGTGTGTATCAGGGACAGTCTTTTACTGGCAATCATTTTTCTTAAAGAGTACTTAGTAAATATATTAGATATCAGATGTCTCTGTTGTGAGTTGTCAACTCTGTTGTAGTGCAAAAATAGCCTTAGGCAATATGAAAACAAATGAGCATGTAATGTGTTCCGATAAAACTTACAAAAATTTTACTCATAAAAACTTATTTTAAAAAGCATACTAGAACTAGATTTGATCCATGAAATTATTTTATTGAGTCCAATAGCTTTAAATTCCATCCATTCTCTTATTTCTTATAAATGTGCATCTAGATCCCTGGTATCTTCCTGAACTGTACACTCAAGAAGTAACCCAGGCCAGGCTTGGTGATTCAGGCCTTTAATATCAGCAACTGAGGAGACTGAGGCAAGAGGATTGCAAGTTTAAGGCCAACTTCAGCAAGTTAGGAAGACTGTCTCAAAAATTTAAAAGGGGGGTGGTTCTGGGGAATATAGCTGGTAGTAGATCATCCTTAGGTTCAAACCCCAATACAGCTGGAAAAAAGAAAGAAAGAAAGAGAGAGAAGTAGTAACTGCCTGTTTTGACACTCTCGCTTGGATGCCAGTGTATATCTTCAACTTAATTTATCCGTAAAAGAACTTCTGAAGTTTACTTCCTGCCAAGATGGATTAGCAGGTAGTAGATTTACCCTCGGAATTGAAAGAACTTTAAAATGAAAAACATACAAAATATATGCAACAGTGGTTTTCAAGGTATTGTTCACAAGGCAATGAAAGTTATCCCTGAGAGATAGGAAGTAAGCAAGATGGCCCTATTTTTGTTCCAGCTTACTTCCTGGAGAAAGTTTTCAGGTCACTACTCAAAATGGGGAAAAACAGACAAATACCAATAGAGGTGGAGATGGAACTGGGAAATTTGGGAATCTTAGGTGACTAGAGTTTGCCGAACAGAATATCAGAGATAAGAGAGGCCAGGACACAAACCGCTCAAAAAATTATAAGGAATAATCCCTGGAGCATGTACAAGACCAAGAATATATCTATTCCCACAAACAAAATAGAAAATTTCATAATTCACAGGCTATTGAGTAGAATATTCAGGAAGGTTTGCTTTATTAGTGCAATAAACCCTGTACTAAAGTTCTATTTGGTCCCACCTAACAAAACTTAAAAATAAGACCTGAGATCAAATTGTGTCCAGTTTCAGAAAAAAAGCTCAAGAATATTTTAGGGGCTGGGGAGATAGCTCAGTCGGTAGAGTGCTTGCTTTGCAAGCACAAGTCCCTGGGTTCGATCCCCAGCACCACCAAAAAAAAAAAAAAAAAAGAATATTTGAGAAGTATAAAAATAAATAAAGTGAAATTTACACTGTCTGACATCCAATAAAAAACTTCCAAACTTGCAAAGAATCAGGCAAATCCAACCCATAGTAAGAAGACAAAAAACTAACAAAACAAATCTAAAAATGGCACAGATAATAGATTTAAGACAAATACATTATAACTAAAGCTCTATTCCAAATGTTAAGCTAAAGGAAAGACTGAGGAAATAAAGACATATAAAATGTTTAAGAAACTCAAACCTAATATCTTCAGTTAAAAACAACGTCTGAAATAAAAAGTGACCTACATACATTAATGGAAGATTAGATACTGTAGAAAAAAGATTGGTGAATATGAAAGCATAGTCATGGAAATTAACCAAAGTGAAGTAAAATAAAAAAGACTAAAAAGAAAGAAACAACAACAACAATAACAAAAAAAAAATCAGTGAACTGTGGAACAACTTAAAGCAGCCTAATGTAAGTATATCCAGAGTCGCCAGATAGAATAGAAAAGACTGCTTGAGCTAGGCATGGTGGTACACACCTACAATCCCAGCTTCTTGGGTTGGGGATGTAGCTCATTGGTAGAGCTCCCCTGGGTTGAATACCCAATCCTGGAAAAAAAAAAAAAAAAATTTTTTTTTTTTTTTTGAAGGAAAAAACTGGTCAAAATGTGTCCAAATTTGATGAAAACTTTTAACCCAGAGATCAAAGAAGTTCAAGTAGAAGAACATGGAAAGAACTATATCCTATGACATATATCAATCAAATTACTCAAAATGATTGATGGAGAATATGTTAAAAGCAGTCGGAAAGAAAAGACACATAGAGAAACAAACATAGCAGACTACTAATAAATATCCTTACACACATACAAAAAAAGAAAAACAAAAAACCAAGGGAATGAGATCTTTACAGAGAGGAAAAAACTGACAACTTAGGTTATCATTACTAGTAAAAATATCTTCCAAAAATAAAAGTACTAAAATATAGGAATTTTTAGACCTATGGAAGTATTTTATCACCAACAAGACCTGCACGATAAGAAAGGTTGAAGGAAGGTCACTGGGAAAAAGGAAAATAATGTCAGATGGAAATCTGAGTTAATACTAAGCAAGGAATAGCATGGGAATGAGACCTTATATGGATAAATATAGAAGTCTTTTCTTATAATTTAAATGTATTTAAAAGGTAGTTGACTTTAAATAAAAGTTGTGGGGCTTATAACACATAGAAATAAAACGGATAACAGTAATACAAAGGTCTAAAAGGGAGAAATGGAAGTATTGTTCTAAGTTTCATACATGTGAAATAATATATCACTTCAAAGTAGATGGTGGTCTAAGTTAGAACATGTACTGTATACTCATAAGCAACCCCTACACTGTCACAGCAGTTGTAGTTGGTATGGCAACAAAAGAGGTAAAATGTAATTTTAAAAATATTCAAAAGTATCAGGCAAAAAGGGCAAAAGGATCAAAGATGAGAGAAATTAAAAAAAAAAAAAGGCAAGATAGTAGAGTTAAAGGAAACCATATAACTATGATCACATTAAATGTAAATGAACTAGCCAGGTGCTGTTGCGGGTCTGTAATCCCAGTGGTGTGGGAGGATCATGAGTTCAACTCAGTGAGACCCTGTCTCTAAATAAAATACAAAATACAAATACAAAATGTGGCTGGGGATGTGGCTCAGTGGTGAAGTGCCCGTAAGTTCAATCTCCGGTACCCCCTCCAAAAAAAAACAAAAAACAAAAAATGAACTAAATGCTGTAATGAGATTGAATTTTTAAAATAAAAGCAGGACTCAACTATATGCTACTTGTAAAAAATTTACTTTAAATACATAGGATAGATACAAACAGGTTAATAAGAGAGACACAAAGGACTGGGGATATAACTCAAGTGGCAGAGTGCTTGCCTTTCATGCTACAAGGTCCTGGGTTCAATCCCCAGCACCACCACCAAAAAAAAAAAAAAAAAAAACGCACACACACACACACACCAAGCCCTACATTATGCTAACACAAAAACATAGTTTACATTTCTGTGCTAATATCAATGTATATTTTAAAGCAAAGAACATTAACAGCCATATTTTATAGTGTTTGTAACAAATTGCCATAAACTCAGAAGCTTCAAACAACACAAACATTTTATTATTATTATTATTATTATTATTATTTAACAAATTTATTATCTCACAGCTTCCAGGGTCAAGAGTTCAGACATGAGTTAACTGAATCCTCTGCTCAGGTCTTCACTAGACTGAAATCAAGGTTTTTACCTGGGGTTGCAATATCATCTCCCAGTCCTCTTCTGAGCTAAAGTTCATTGGTTGGAGAATTCACTCCTATGGCTGTGAGACTGAGGTCCTCATTTTTTAGCTAGCTATTCGCCATGAACTCTCCCAGTCTCTAGAGGTCAACCTTACATACTTATCATATAAAGCATATGCTCTCAATGTGGCAGTTTACTTGTTTGATTCTATTGATTGATTGATACCAGAGATTGAATCCAGGAGTTATTGACCACTGAGCCATATCCCTAACCCTTTTTATTTTTTATTTTGAGCCGGGGTCTCACTAAGTTGCTAAGGGCCCTGCTAAGTTGCTGAGGCTGACCTTAAACTTGCAATGCTCCTGCCTCAGCCTCCCAAAAACTTCCCAAAAACCAGTGGAATTACAGGCATATACTACCATACCCAATAGCACTGTAATTGTTGAAAGCCAGGAGGAGAATCTTTGCTTCCACCTCTTATCTTTTTTAAGAGATCACTTGATAAAGTAAAGCCTATCCTGAATAATTTCCCTTTTGATTATTTCCACGTCAACTGATTAGAGACCTTAATTACATCTGCAAATCCCTTTTTCCATCTAACTTAGTATAACTATGAGAGGTGATATTCCACTGTATTTACCCTCACAGAGAAGGTATTATATAGTGTACATATTGGGGGCAGAAATTATGGGTACATCTTAGAATTCTAATTGTCTAGCCACATCCAGACTAAAGCGGGTCATTTTATAATGATGAAGGGGTTAATACATCAAGGACATAACAGCCCTGAACATTTGTATACCAAATAAAAGAGCTTCGAAATACATTAAGTAAAAATTGACAGAAATACAAGGAGAAACAAATCCACAGTTATAGTTAGAACCTTTAACAACTTATTAATTGATAGAATAGTAGACAGAAAATCATTAAGCATGTAGAAAACTTGGACACTTTTGACCAATTTGACATAATCAACATTTGTAGAACACTCTACCTAAAACAACAAAATTCAGCAACTCTGTTGTTCTTGCTGGTCACAAATCACCAGTTTAAGTGATCCTCCCAAGTATTGGGACTGTAGGCACACGCCACTTTGCCAAACTAAACACATACTTTAAAAAGAATTATACAAATTTTGTTTTCTGGG
Source organism: Sciurus carolinensis (assembly GCF_902686445.1). Classification (NCBI taxonomy): domain Eukaryota; kingdom Metazoa; phylum Chordata; class Mammalia; order Rodentia; family Sciuridae; genus Sciurus; species Sciurus carolinensis. The sequence goes on from NC_062214.1 coordinate 146,333,884, forward strand.
ATTAAATTAGAAATTAGTACCAGATACCTGGATAATCCCCACATATTTGGGAACTAAGATTCATGAATAACCTGTGGGTAGGAGAGAAATCAAAACAAAAATAGAAAGTATTTTAAATTTAACAAAATAAAGAATGATGCAAATCAAAATTCATAGGATCCAACTAAATTAGAAGAGTTCTGTATCAATAACCTTAGCTTTCACTCTAAGACACTTGAAACAGAAGAGCAAATGACATCCAAATTATGCAAAGAAGGGAAATAATAAAAATCAATAAGATAGAAAATAGTTTAAAAATAGAGGAAATTGGAGTCAAATGCAGATTCTTGGAGAAGATAAATAAAATTGGTAAGTTTCTGTTCAATCTAATCAAGAAAAAAATGGGAAGAAACAAATTTCCAACATCAGAAAAGAAAGAACATTGCACTGGGCACGGTAGCACACACTTGTTAAGACTCAGGAGGCTGAGGCAGGAAGATGGCAAGTTCAAAGCCAGCCTCAGCAACTTAGCAAGGCCCTGAGCAACTTAGTGAGACCCTATCTCAAAATAAAAATAAAAAGTTCTAGGGGCTGGGGATATAGCTCAGTTGGTAGAGTGCTTCCCTTGCATGCACAAGACCCTGGGTTCAATCCCCAGTACCACCCAAATAAATAAAATGTTCTGGGGATGTGGCTCAGTGGTAAACCCCTCTGGGTTACATCCTTGATGGTACCAAAAAAAAAAAAAAAAAAAAGAGAGAGAAAATCAATACTGATTATATAGCTGCTAAAAAAAGATAAAAGGACTATGTTAAATAGCTCTATGCTTATAAATTCATCAACTTAGGTGAATGGAAAATTTCCTTGAAAGACACTACCAAAACTCAAGCAAAAATGAATAGTTTGTATAACTCATATCTATGAAGGAAATTGAATTTTAGTTTAAAATATTTTGACAAGGAAGACTCTAGGTTCAGATGGTTTTACTGGTAAATTATACCAAATTTTTTTTTGAATTTTTCAGCCACCAATTATTTATTTGCTATCTGATTCCTTCTTGATTCCACTTTCTATTTTCTGATTATGTGTATAGAATTGGGTCGTTTCTGCATCTAAACAGTTACCTGTTTTATGCTTATCTAAAATATGATATATTTGAGACAGAGAGCAACTACATAGGTTTATTCCTACCACCTTTGATTCTTGGTCTTTTCTCTCCATTCTCCATAATGTGTTCAGAGAATTTAAATGCTTTTTAAAATGACCACAAGCATTATTACCAAGAAAACTCTTCTTAGCTCATATTCTTCAAGCACACAAGATAGAATATATCACAGTATAAATATTATACCTAAATCACAGCTGAATCCACACCTTCTTGTTGGTATCCACCTACTGTTCCTCTGGCTGGTTAGGTTACATAATGAAAAACAAATATAAGTTATAGAGGGCTGAGGATATAGCTCAGTTGGTAGAGCACTTGTCTCACAAGCACAAAGCCCTGGGTTCAATTCCCAGCACCACAAAAACAAACAAATAAGTTGTAGAAACAACAAACAGTGGTTTTTGTGCTCTGGAGTCATATATTCAGCAATGAGCTATCAGGTGCTAAATTTTCGTGTGTGTGTGTGTGTGTGTGTGTGTGTGTGTGTGTTTGTGTGTGTGTTTTTCTCTCTCTCTCTCTCCAAGGATTGAACCCAGGGACGCTCAACTGCTGAGCCACACCCAACACTTTTTTCTTATTTTTAATTTTGAGACAGTGTCTCACTAAATTGCAAAGCTGGCCTTGAATTTGTGATCCTCCTGCATCAGCTCCAAAATCTCTGGGATTATTGGCATGCACCACCACACCATGTCCAACTCTTCTTTCATTCTCATTTTACAGCTTCTTTCAACTTTTGTTTGTCATTCCTTTCTCTCTCTCTATTTTTCATAAGGAATATGACATTCATGCTAGGGGAGAAATGTTCCTTTATGAGTTATCAGTAGTGGTTTGGCGTCTTCAAAGATCCTTGCATGTTTTTTTATTGAGATCCCTAAATAGTAAGGGAAAACAGATAAATGCTCCTTACTGTCAACATTCCATACATTAAAAACAAAAAAAAGAAGATATTTGAGATCCTTTTACCATTGAACCCCATTTAATAAATGATTCTGTCATTTCTTTTTCACACAGGGAGAAGAAAATTGAGGGACTGAATTTTATTAGATGCTTAGCTGCTTTTCATTCCGAGATATTGAACACAAAGTTGCATGAAACAAATTTTGCTGTAGTTCAAGAGGTAAACACTTTTCAGATAAGGATGGTATAAATAACAAAGAATAAATGTATCATACTTACTTGACCTTTAAAATTTTTAACAACTCTGTACTGAGTAGGCTTGTCTGTAAACTAGTCCATGACTAACTTTGCAACATTTAAAAGAAACTGATTAGATTCTTTTAGGATGTAAGATAATGCATACTAAAATGCTACTACTTTCATACTAAAATTCATTTCAAAGTCATTATTGCTCATTTTCTTACAGAATATTTATTTTTTCCAAAATATTTTGAAAAAAATTTAGGTGAAAAATTTACGCTCTGGAGTTTCTCGTGCTGCTGTGGTTTGTTTAAGTGATCTTTTCACTTATCTGAAAAAGAGTATGGATCAAGAACTAGATACTACAGTAAAAGTTTTGTTGCACAAAGCTGGAGAATCAAATACATTTATAAGAGAAGATGTGGACAAAGCATTGAGAGCTATGGTTAATAATGTAACTCCTACACGTGCAGTTATTTCTCTTATCAATGGAGGACAAAGGTAATGCAATAATCTTGACATGTCCTTAAACTAAAAATGAAAATATTTGCAATTCTGGATGTAGGGAGGAAAAAAGCAAATTTCAGTATTATTTCAGTCAAAAACCTTTGAATAATTCCTACCGGCTAAAAATCATACTACATGCTAAGCATAAAAATAATCATAATGTACTTACTTATTCTAATAATGTTATTTATATTCATAGATTTGGAACTAAATATTGTTTGTTTTTGACTTATTGGGAAGGGTTAACTAATGCTAAAAGTTGTCATTTCAGACCTCCAGGGTGATTACTAGGAATGGTTTAATCATTTAACTTTAAGATGTATCTTTGGAAAATAGTTTATGTTCAACTTAGTTTTAATTGGTTATGTTTTCTTGTAGCCATTTACACATTGCAGTAAGAAGATGTACGGCCCAGCATTTATCAGATGTAGTAGAATTTATGGAACCAGAACGTATTTTATCTGGAACAAAAGATATGGCTGAACGGTTGTTACCAGCTGCTGCCAAGTTTGCTCAAGACAGCTCACAAGAAACCAGGTGAATACCTACTAATAATATCCACTATACCTGTTAATATAAGGGCTGAGATGTAGGAAACAAAGGTTAAAAAAGAATGAACATTTATCTAAATGGAGAAATGGGGACCCAGGGATTGGTGCTGGGGGATGGTCTTATTTAACCAGTTTGTAAATGATCTTGAGGGAGTGCACAGTGAATTCTCCAAATTTACAGATGACACTACATCTGGGTAGTGAGATGCCAAGTCACAGGGATGAACTTCATGAAAACGAGACAAGACTATGAGTGGGCAGAAAAATGGCAGAAGAGCTTCATTGTGGGCAAATGTAAGTTAATGCATCTAGGGGAAAGTGATATTTTTCCAACCAATCAGGTAAAAATCAAGTAAATAGGTACACATGAAAAATACAGGAATGATGCATAACAACATATAATCCTCTGAAAAATGAAGTATTTGTACTTAAAAAACTTCATGAATTTCTGATGGTTGTACTTGAAGAGCAGTTTTTTTTTTTAAATACTTTTTTAGATGTTGCTAGACCTTTATTTTATTCATTTATTTATATGTGATGCTGAGAATTGAACCCAGTGCCTCACATATGCTAGGCAAGCGCTCTACCACTGAGCCACAACCCCAGCCCGAAGATCAGTTTTATGAACCATAAGAACAATCAGCAAAAGATGACAAAAAAAATTAGGATGTGGGATAGTATAATACCTTTGGTGGCTAAAGAAATTTTGGATTTAGTCAGAGTCCTCGGTTAAATTTGTAGTCTACATCACTGTTTACCCTTGAGCAAGTTACTCAACTTTTGTTAATCTATTTCTTTTCTGTAAAATTAGGAAGGTTGGACCAAGTGATCAATAATGTCCCATTAAAAAATCTAAAAAATTATGGCAATAATATATGAAGATAATTTAAAAAGGAGAGAGGATCCTGAGTTCTCATAAAGATTAAAGAAGACTGCAAAATGTTTAACATTTTTAAGACAAAGTACTCCATTACTTTAAGTAACTGGAGTTAACCTTATGAGATTCCTTATACCAAAAGCTAATAAAAAAGTAGATATGTTAATTCTCTATTGCTACATAACAAGTTACCACAAATTTTGCAGCTTACACCAATATAAATTATTTAGTGTACAGTTCTTTAGGTCAGAAGTCTGGCATGACTCAACAGAGTTTCCTGCCTAAAGTGCCACAAGACCAAAGTGAAGGTGATGGCAGTTCTGAACTCTTATCTACAGGCTCTGTGGAAGTATTCTCTTCCACATTTATTCACATCATTGGCCAAATTCCATTTCATGTGATTATAGTACTAAGGTCCCCTTTCCTTTTGGCTATCAGGGAGGGTCTTCTCTAAGCTCCTTAAGACCACCCACATTCCTTCTCACACTGCTGTCCTCCATCTTCAAGCCAGCAACAAGATGTTGAGTTCTCATGCATAGAATCTCTCTGTCTTCCTCTTCTGCAGCCATCATCAGGTATCTCTCTGCTTTAAGGGCTCATTTGTTTAGATGCGATCCATCCAGATCATATTTCTATTTTTCTTTTTCTTTTCTTTTTTTTGTGGGGTGAGGGTTGTACCAGAGATTGAACTCAGGGACACTCAACCACTGAACCACATCCCCAGCCCTATTTTGTATTTTATTTAGAGACAGGGTCTCACTGGGTTGCTTAGTGCCTCACTTTTGCTGAGACTGGGTTTGAACTCTTGATCCTCCTGCCTCAGCCTCCCAAGCCTCTGGGATTACAAGCCTGCACCACCATGCCCAGCTCATATTTCTATTTTAAGGTCAACTGTATCATATTAGTATAGCAAAAGTCCAGCAGTGATATCTCATCATATTCATAAATTCTAGGGATTCAAGTAAGGCATATTTGGGGAACCACTTAAGAAGTTCTTCATGCCACATTAATCTTCAATAAAATTTGAGAAAATTAGATCATTGGCTAGTTAGTAACAACAATAACAAAAGACTGTTAGTGTTGATTTCTGTGCATCTTTGGTAAACCTTCCTTTTTTTGGTACTGGGGATTGAACATAGGACCTAGTACATACCACTAAACTAAACCACCAGCCCATACTGAACATGTCTTTAATGGCATAGTAACTCTTCTAATCAGTACTGTCATTTATTAGATCTTATTTAAACTTTTAACGTTATAAGGTGGTTACAATTAATTTTTGAGTTAACCACATCATATGTAACCACATGAATAGGAAGTTATAGTCCATGCATGTATAATATGTCAAAATACCTTCTGTCACGTATAACTAAAAAGAACAAATAAAATTTTTTAAAAAATTTTAGTTAATATTTCTCATATTTTTTGCCCACATTGTTTGCTAACTCATTTGTTGTAGTCTTTCCTGTATTGTTGGGTCCTTCATTGTCCTTAATATTCCAGACTAAATGTCAGAAATGTCCTTAAAACTATAATTATAGATGTACTATATCATATAATTATATTACTATTATGATTAAGAGCTACTTATCTGACTAGTTGTAGACCTTATTCTGGTCATAGGGAAAGTTAATGTTTATTCTCTAATATAATTTCCTTTCTGTAATTTTATTACATTTGAAGGGATCTGGCTGATACAGATAATCCTAAAAGCAGCTTATACTTTGCTCCCACAAAAAAACCTGTCTTCTCATTGTTCTAGTTCCATATATTCCAAATGATAAGCAAAAGTACAACTGTAATTTATTTTACCTTGAAGAGTAATAATGTGGTGTTTTTGTGTGAGGTACTATATAAAATATTTCTGTCCTAAAGTATCCCTAATGTGCACTTCCATGATATCTTCTTTTTTTTTTTTAATATATTTTTTAGTTGTAGATGGACATAATACCTTTATTTTGTTTCTTTATGTGGTGCTGAAGATCGAATCCAGGGTCTCACGCATGCTAGGAGAGCATGCTACCACTGAGCTACAACCCCAGCCCACTTCCAGGATATCTTAATTTCAATTATTAGAATGATATTTTGCTTCAAGGTGTTATCCTAAGAGGATTGTGTGTGTGTGTGTGTGTGTGTATGTGTGTGTGTGTGTTGCTGGGGATTGAACCCAGGGACTTGTGTGAGCAAGGCAAGCACTTTACTAAGTGAGCTATATCCCCAACCCTAAGAGGATTATTTTTAAACTCATATAGTATTTAAAAACCTAGTTTTGGGCTGGGGAGATAGCTCAGCTGGTAGAGTGCTTGCCTTGCAAGCACAGGGCCCTGAGTTCGATCCTCAGTACCGAAAAAAAAAAACAACAAAACCTAGTTTGGAAATTATTATATCATTTAATAACATATCAACCACAATTTTCATGTAACCTTGGGTATATTTTAAGTAGCCGAGAAAAGGGTTTTCAAGAATGGAACTCAGGTAAGTTTTAGCTAGAGAAGAGAGAGGTTCAGAAATATAGGGCATAGAAAAGGTTGACTCAAGCCAGAACATCTGGCCAGCAGGAGAGCAATAGAAGGTCAATGGGTAAGTAGCCTAGGGCACAAACACAACTTCTCCTAACTCACAGTTCTGCCAAATGCTAGCCTTGAGTATAGACCCTGGGATGCCTGAATAATACTCAGGCTTTTTGCTCTCCATCTGACATACACCTGAAAGATTTAAGCTATAATGATATTTATATTAAATATATATACTTATTTATATATAAAAACATATTTATGTAATGATTTATAAGAGTGGAGCAAGAGAATATTATACAATATAGTACAGTTAGTATATCCACATTTCAGTGACTTACTTAAAGTAGGAGTGGTAATCTTGAAGTTTATGGGGGGTTTTCCCTATTGAAAAAAATGTATATCTAAGACTAGAACTTGATTATTTATGTAAAATTATTTACGTAAATTTATTATTTACCTAAATCTCAATATCCATAGGTATTATGGTCGAAAGATGCTTTTCCTCATGATGTGTCATCCTAACTTTGAGAAAATGCTTGAAAAATATGTTCCATCTAAAGATTTGCCTTATATTAAGGAATCTGTTAAAAACTTACGACAAAAGGTATGTGGAAAAAGTTTGTTTTATTAAAAAAACTTTAAAAGCAAAGTTTATTTTCCCGTGCAGATAAAAGACAGAAATAATTACTTGTTGGATTATTTCTTTGCTAATCATCATTTGGAATATATCTTCCATAGTACTACTGCAATAATAAATAGTCATATGTAGTGTCAGGCCTTGAGAGTAAATATTTATTGCAGTGCTAGGGATCAAACCCGGGGCCTTACACATGTTAGATAAGCACTTTGCTACTGATTTACATTTCCAGCACCCAAAACAACTTTTAAGCAATTTGTTTTAACAAGCGTAGAATTTCCTATTAGTGAACCAGGCACAGTGACACACAGTCCCAGCGACTTGGGGGGATGAGGCAGGAGGATAGAGAATTTAAAGCCAGCCTCAGCAAATTTGTGAGGCCCTAAGCAATTCATTAAGATTCTGTCTCTAAATGAAATGCAAGAAAAGGCTGGGGATGTAGCTCAGTGGTTAAGGGCCCCTGGGGGTTTAATCCCTGGCACCAAAAAAAAAAAAAAAAAAAAAAAAAAAACAAATTTAATGTTAGTCACATATTTGCTAATTTTCTACCAATTACAAGGTGTTTTATGTATCCTATACTCTAAAATATAGCAGAGTATGAAAATGCTTAAAATATTTTATCAGGGATACTTTGAAAATTACTATGTATAAATTATTTCACTGTTAATTTTAAGACTTCTCACACTGCCTTTCTTTATGTTTACTTGCAGGGTTTAGGAGAGGTACCACTAGATACTCCTTCAGCAAAAGGAAGGCGATCTCACACTGGTAGTGTTGGAAATGCAAGATCATCATCTGTTTCTAGAGATGCTTTCAGTTCAGCTGAAAGGTAGGATCATTTGACAGTCCAGATCATCAAAGAAATTACTCTCTAGTTAAAGGAATCACATTTGGGTGCTTTCTTGAACAATATGAACTATACCAGGATATTTGTCAAAATTTAATGATTTTTTTTTGGGGGGTTGGGTTTTTGTTTGTTTGTTTTTATTTTTGTTTTTTGTATCAGGGATTGAACACAGGAGCACTCAACCACTAAGCCACATCTCCAGCCCTGTTCTGTATATTATTTAGAGACAGGGCCTCACTGAGTTGCTTAGTGCCTTGCTGATTTGCTGAGGCTTACAGAACTCACGATCCTCCTGCCTCAGCCTCCCCAGCCTCTGGGATTACAGGTGTTCACCACCACACCTGGCTTTAATGGGGTTTTAAAAGTTTGTAAAGGACCTAGAAAACATGAGGTAATTATATTTAATAAGAAAATTTATTCCCAGAAAATTGTTTTTACATGCACATTAATGAAGTTTTTAGTGTTATTGAACTTATCAATGTTAGGCCTATGTTCGACAACTATGATTAATTTTGTTTTAAATTTTTACTTTCCCCCCCAATTATAAAAGTGATGTACAATGATTGTTAAAGAAAAAAAATTTAGAAAACATTAAAAGAAAAATTTTAATCAATCATCCATAATGCTGTCAACCAAAAACAAAAAATCTAGTCTTAAAATTTTTATATTATTGTATATGCAATTTTGTAACATGTTTAAACCATTTAAGAGCTTTGATATACTGATTATAAAATGTTTAAAAATCTTTCATAATATTATGATCCTTTTAGTTTGTTTTTAATTTTAAACATTATTTTGAAACTGGGCTGGGCATGGTGGTGCATACCTGTAAATCCTATCTATTCAGAAGGAAAAGTAGGAGACTAAAAGTTACAGGCCAGCCTGGTCAATTTAGTGAGAACCTGTGTCAAAATGAAATACAATAAAAAAGGCCGAGGTATAACTGAGTGGTAGAGCGCCCCTGGATTCAGTCTCCGTACCATAAAACAAATAGTAACAACAAAAAAGCCTGTATGACATCTTTCATACTTTTCTTTAGTTTCCTTGTTTTAGAATTGCTATACTAAATCTTAGCCATGAGTAAAACTATATGCTGACTTCTTTGAGTCCTCCCAGTAAATCACCAAACCTAGGGAAGATCTTGAGGACCCTCAAAATAGATATTATGGCCATTAGTTACATCATTTTGTGAACTTTTGACAAATAAACATATGATGAGATTTTTAAATTAAGTTTGTTTTTATGGGAAAGTAAAAAGGAAATTAAATTTACCTTCCTTTCACTTTAGAGAGGTAACTGAAGTTCGTGAAGTCTCCAGAAAATCAGTTCCTCGTAATTCCTTAGACAGTGCCGAGTACGTTAAAGTTATAACAAGTTTATTAAATGCAAAGGACTTTCGTGATCGTATTAATGGGATTAAACAACTTTTATCAGATGCTGAAAATAATCAAGAACTTGTTGTTGGAAATATTGTGAAGGTAAGGACCTGCCAAAATTAATTTTCATTTCCATTTGAAATCTGTGGCTAATTAAAAAGTTCATTCAGACTAGGGTTATAGCTCAGTGGTAGAGCACTTTCCTAGCATGTGTAAGGCACTAGGTTAGATTCTGAGCACCACATAAAAATAAATTAAAAAAAAAAATGTCCATCGACAACTATAAAATTAAAAAACAGAAGTTCATTCATATTAATAAATTGCCCTGAGCCTCAGAACTTTATATGTATTATCTTAAACTGTTAAAATAAATTCAGTGAAAAGACTGAATTGCCTAGGGTTTTACTACATTAAAAACATACTGGAGGTGGACTGGGGATATAGCTCAGTTGGTAGAGTGCTTGCCCTGGGTTCAATCCCCAGCACCGCAAAAAAAAAAAAAAAAAAAAAAAAAACATACTGGAGGATTCCACCTTTGGGTCCCCTTCTCCCACCTGGAAGAAGTTTGCTTTTACTTTTCTTTAATAAAGCTTCTTACTTTCTACTCTTAAAAAAAAAAAAAAAAAGCATACTGGAATAACTCAAAGTAACCAGAAAAACAATATGTAAGAAAATAGTCATGTATTCTGAATCCTTCCACAAGATGCTCCTGTATGTTCAGAGCTCACAGAACCTGGCATTCAGGAAATATATGTCCAGTGAATCAATAAAAATTAGAAAACAAAAATTGAGATTTAAGAGACTTGCTGTTGCTTTAGAGTAGATATTAAAACTTTTCGTATGTCAGTTAGAAAGCTCTTTTCACCCATATAAATCTATCTCAAAGAAGACAATAAGCAAAAGAAATGGAAATATTAATAAATGTTCATGGTACCAGAGTATAGCGTATGCTCCATCAGAATTTAGTTCAGGTAATTCTATTAGTAATTTATTAACTAAATCCCATTTTAAGTTGTTACAGTGTACATTAAACTTGGCAGACATACTGTAGCTCCTTTTTAATTCCAATGAACCAGAAAGTTACACTTTTTAATATCTGTTGAGTAAATCTCTTGGTTAGACTGTCCTTAACATGAAAAATAGTAAACAAATAAGTTTCAGGAATTATTAATTGATTTCTTAGCCTCTTAGAGTAGCTCTTCACTCACCTCACATAATTAAAGAATTATTTAGCATTTGCCTTACTATATCCTGAGATCATGAAAGTTAAGAATTCTGAAGAGCACTGTGTAATGAAAACAGTTTAAGAAGTAACAATAAAAATGTAATTTTTGGTCTGAGGGTATAGCTTAGTGATAGAATGCTTGCCTAGCATGCCCAAAGGCCTGGATTCAATCCTCAGCATTACCAAAAACAAAACAAAATAAAACAAAATTAACTATAAAAAAGTCTCATAACAAACCTAAACTGAAACTCAGTCAAATCTCTATACTAAAAAAGAAATCTCTATAATAAAACTAACATGTCTACTTCTGTTAGAAATAGAGATAAAATAGAAGCATAAGTTCTTAGAGTTAACCAAGCTAACCTGAACCTCCCGGGAAGCAGCATGTTTGTCATATTTACAGGAAGGCAGTCATCTGCCTACTAAGCCACACTTGCAACCTTCATTTTTTAGGATGCCTTTTGGTTTTTGAAATCCTTTTGATTTTTGAAATGTGGTCAACACTTAAATTTAGTACCCAAATTTTTATAAAGTTTCTATTAGTCGAATTTAGGTTATATAGGATGTTTTTTTCATGTGTTTAAACAAAATAATTGAGAGAAATACCATGAAATGCTGAGAGAATTTAAATATAATGGAAACATTATTTTACTTTAAATAACTTAGCCAATTTATTTTCAGATCTTTGATGCTTTTAAATCCCGACTTCATGATTCCAATAGTAAAGTAAATCTGGTGGCTCTAGAAACAATGCACAAAATGATTCCTTTACTTAGAGACAACTTGTCTCCTATTATCAACATGCTAATTCCAGCAATAGTGGATAATAATCTGAATTCCAAGAATCCAGGCATCTATGCTGCTGCAACAAATGTTATTCAGGCACTAAGTCGGCATGTAGGTAAGAAATTTTACTTCAGCACTCTAATTATTTTTACTTTACTTTCACACTTTCTGATCCCATGTATTTTTTATAATGCTGAAATCCTACTCAACTTTTTAAATTTAATAATGTCATAAGTTTTTTATTTTCTCTACAGTATTTTGAATTATTTTTATTGATTAAGTATCATCCCATTAAATTGACTTTCTCTTCCTTGAGTTTTTAATTTTTTTTAACACCTAAGCCTCATAACTGATATAAGATTAACGCAAAATGGAGCATAGATTTCAATGTAAAATGTAACTGTAAAACTTTTATGATATAACATCAGAAAATCTTCAAGATTTTAAGGCTTGGTGAAGTTTCAGGCATGATACTAAAAGCATGATCCATGAAAGTAAGTAAATTGGATTTAATTGAAATTTTTAAAAATTTACTCTGCAGAAGACCCTATTGAGTATATAAAGAAAAAAGCTACACACTGAGAGAAAATATTTGCAGGCCATATATCTGACAAAGAACTCATATCTAGAATATGTAAAGAACTCTCAAAACTCAACACTGAAAAAACAATCTAATTAGAAAGTAGGCAAAAGACACAAACATTTCATCACCAAGGCTATAAGTATTACAAATAAGCACATGAAAAGATGTTCAACATCACTTTTCATTACGGAAATGAAAATTAAGACCGTGATCACTACATCAATATTAGAATAGCTAAAAAATTGTGACAATACCAAGTACTGACAAGGTTGCAGAGAAACTGAATCTCTCATATAGGGTTGGTGAGAATGTAAACAAAATGACAGCCACTCTAGGAAACTAAACATACATGTTACCCATCAATTGCATTCCTAGGCATTTATCCCAAAGAAAAAAAATCTAAGACCATACAAAAACCTGTATACAATTATTCATAATATCTAAAAGTTGAAAATAGCCCAGATGTCATTAAAGGGGTGAATGGTGAAACAAATGGCAGTACTTCCTGAATTAGTCCATTTTCTTATATATAATGAAATACCTGAGGCTGGGTAACTTAGAAAGAAAATAAGATAGGCTGAGGGTGTTTAGTGATAGAGCACTTGTCTAGCATGCTCAAGTCCTTAGTTTTGATCCTCACCAGTGGAAGAAGAAAGAAGAAAAGAAGAGAAGACAAGAGAGGAGAGGGAGAGGGAGAGGGACAGGGAGAGGGAGAGGGAGAAGGGAGGAGGGAGGAGGGAGGAGGGAGGAGGGAGAGGGACATTAAGACGAGATTTAGCTCATAGGTTTTAGAGGCACATAATCCAAGTAACCTGGCGCTGGCACATGTAGATGTTATCCTGGCAGGATCACATGAGAAAGGGAAAAATCACATGGTAAGACAGGAAGCCAGGGCCAGTAATGACCTCCCTAGGCACCACCCCTTAAAGGTCCCACCACCTTTTAAAATCACCACTCTGGGAACCAAGCTTAAAACATTTGAGCCTTTGGGGGATGTACTTAAACCATATCTGAATCATAGTGTATCCATACCATAGAATACTATTCAGTAATAAAATGGAACCAACTTTTGATTGTGCAGTAATTTGGATGGATCTTACAGGCACATGAACAGGTCATATCCCATTGGATTCCATTTGTACAACATTCTCAAAATGACAAAATCACTGAGATGGTAAACAGTTTAGTAGTAGCCAAGTTTTAAGGGTATTGGTGAGGTGAGGATGGATGTCTTTATAATTTGGATCTTTAATGCCCCCCAAAGCCCCATGTGTTGAAGCCTCAGTCCCCAGGGTAGCACTGTTGGGAGATGGTCAGGCCTTTACAAGGGAGAGTCTATGGAAGGAAGTTATGGCATTGGGCATGCCGTTTAAGGGTATATTAGGACCCCAGCCCCTTCTCTCTCTGCTACCTGGCTGCCATGAGCTAAGCACCTCCAACATACACTCCCACCATGATGTAGCATGCTGCCATAGTCCCAAAGCAACAGGGCCAAGTGATCATGAACTGAAACCTCTAAAAGTTTGAGTCTCCTTTTAAGTTTACTCTCTCAGGTATCTTGTCACAGTATTGAAACACGAACTAACACCAATAAAAAAAGTAAAAAAATAAAGAAAGAAATAGCATTAGGGCAATCTTAGTAGTAAAAGAATAGTTGTTATCTTAATTGTAGTGATACACAAATCTACATACATGATAAAATGAGGTAGAACCATACACACATATTTCTTGTTTTGATACTATAATATAATAATGTAAGATGTAATCTTTGGATGAAATGTACACAGGACCTCTTTGTATTATCTTTACAACTTCCTGTGAATCTGATTATTTCAAAATTAAAAGCCTAATAATCAGCAATGTAAAAACTATCCACTAATAATAATTCTTTTTCTAATTTTTAATAAACCTATACTATCATTGGAATTAGATACCTAGGAGATAAGCAATTTTTTTTCTTTATATATACCACATGGTAGCTCCTTAATGTTTTGTGAAGTATTTTTATTTTTTATTTGCTATAAGAATATTATTCTTAAAGTTATAGAGAATTGTAAATAGTTATTAACTGTAGATTTTTAAAAAGTTAACACATTGCCATTCTTAAAATGATCTCATTTTTCCTTTCAATGCTAGATAATGGAAAATAACTACGATCTCATTACTCTTAAACATGCATCTGTGTTGTTCTTTTTCTTTAGATAATTACTTGCTTCTACAACCATTTTGCACAAAAGCTCAATTTTTAAATGGAAAGGCAAAGCAAGATATGACAGAAAAGCTTGCTGGTAAATATTTTTAAATTGTGATTTCAAAGAAATATTTTATTAACTAAGGCTAAACTAATGAGTATTTCAATTTAATTTTAGGGTAGCTACCAATTTAATACTTCACCTGTAAGGTACAAATAAGTAATAAATAATAGTGATCTACAGGATGGTGTTTTAAGACTTTTACCTAAATTTTTCTTCAAAAAAATTCCAGAAAGACCGGGATGTAGTTCAGTAGTAGAATGCTTGCCTAGCAGTTGCAAGGCCCTGGGCTCAATCCCTAGTACTGCAAAAAATACGAAGAGTTCTGGGGCTGGATAGTATAGTTTGGTGGTAGAGCACTTGCCTAGCATGCATAGGGGCTTAAGTTTTATCTCAAATCTCAAAAAAGAAAGAAATTCTATTCTTTCTATTCTTCTTTTCCAGTAAGTGTTTTGTCTTCCTTTTAGGAGAAATGATACAGAAAAAATAAAAGGGCATTAAAATTCAATATTGATGCTTAGAGGAAAGTGCTGTTTCAAATTTTAGTCAATAAAAAGTCTATACATAAAAATTAGAGAAATTTTTACTTAACTACATTTGGAAAACAGTGAAACTGATTTTTGGTTTGATTTCTCTCTCTACCACTTTTGCCCCAACTAATTGTCGTACATGGAATTCTAATCCTTGGTCTCAATCTTTGGGAAGAGAGTTTCTGTTCTTCTATTAAGAAGCCTAAGTTTTTAGGACAAATAGCATACAGACAAAGCTTGGTATATTTCAGATGCTTTTTAATTAGCAAACCTTGAATTTATTTTTTAAAAAACCTCACTGTTTACCATACTTTTGTGTTTCAGATATTGTTATGGAACTTTATCAAAGGAAGCCTCACGCCACAGAACAGAAAGTGTTGGTTGTTTTATGGCACCTTTTAGGAAACATGACACACAGTGGCTCTCTGCCTGGAGCTGGAGGAAATATTCGAATGGCCACAGCTAAATTATCAAAAGCACTTTTTGCACAGATGGGTGAGAATCTCTTAAATCAGGCTGCATCCCAACCACCACATATCAAAAAGAGTTTAGAGGAATTGCTTGATATGACGGTTTTAAATGAATTATGAATCTTTGATGAAATATGATATGATGAACAAAAACCATTTATGTGATGACAGATGAAACTTTTTTAAAGTTACATTCTGAGTACCTGCACTTCACATCCAGTAAATTAAGTCAATGACTATTTTTATTTGCAGCCTGTGAGTACACATCTGTCCTATATCAACCCTACCACTTGTGCCCATTACAAGGTTATTTTAATTTTAGAAAACTAATAATTAATATAACCCAATATTCATGAAATCTGTGGCATGTGGAATGAATGCCATTTAAATATTTTTGAGAAAAGTTCTGCTCATTTGCACTATTCTATAGAAACCGCAATGTGTTGTCCTATATGTACAATTAGATTTATAATTAAAAATATACTTTTTCTTATGTAATCATGTTCTGCTATGTCTCATTACTCAGCCTTATTTTATGACATGGAAGAAAAGTCATTGAACTATGTTGTCACAAACTAACTTTTATGTACTATTTGTGAAAAACGTATTTCTGAATCAGTCTGCTAATATGATTATGCAGTATTAGCTTGCTATTGCTGCTGTGTTAATGTGATATATTTGCTTACCTTTTGGATTTAATCATCTGCATAATTGTGAAATTTAACAAGTTATAATAAAGCATGATGACCAAAGTTTTAGAAAACATTAAACATTTAAATACTCGTTTAAAAAAACGTGCTGAATGTAACCTCCCTATTTTTGTGTGCAAACACTAAATTTTATTTCTGTATGTCCTGACATTTATAAAGGTGTTATTTTGCTGCCCAGTTGTGTAATTCTCAAAATAGTGCCAGGTCTCCTATAGTTTTTCTCAGAATTCTTGGGCTTACCAGTACTGTATGCATCTTTAAAAAAGAAAAGGAATGTTATAAAATAAAAGGATTTATTTCTGTAAATGTGTGACAGGTGTCCTATTTTTCTAATTTCCACGTATGTTAAAATGGAAAAACTGTATTATGATATTGACCTATCACTTTAATTTGATCTATCTGATATAGTATTGACCTATTACTGTTAACTTATCAGTAGAAGTGGATCTACTTTTGTCTTTATAGGAAATTATCTGTGTTACCTTGGGTAAGTCATTTTCCAGGTCTGGGCCTCAATTTTCTCATCTCTAAATATAAGGGCTGGTCTGGATGATTTTGTTTGTTTTGTAGGGGGGATAGATGATTTTTTAAGGTCTTTTCCTGTTCTAAAATTCTTTGATTCTATGTTCATCTCTTTTTCCTTTTTGTGTTACTAATTTTCTAATCTATTTGGCTCCTTCCTTTCTCTCTTTTTTGCCTGGGGAGGTAGGGGTGCTGGGAAAGAGTCCAGGGCCTCCCAGATGCTAATCATATGCTCTCCCGTTGAATTACATCTGCAACTCTTATTTGGTTGTTTTTATTTTATTCATTTATTTTTATGTGGTGCTTAGGATTGAACCCAGTGCTTCACATGTGCTAGGCAAGCGCTCTATCAATGAACTAAAACCCCAGCCCCTTGGCTGTTTCTAAAAGTGATTTTTTTTTTTTTTTTTTAAATTCATCCACAATTTCTAAGGGGGAGAAAAAAAAAAAAAAAAAAAACAGAAAAGGAGAGTAAAGAGTTGGCTACTTCTTCTACTTTTTTATGCTATTTTATAAATATATACATGCTTTTTAAATACCATAAGTGTTTTCTTCTTAGTGTATTTTATTCTATAGTTGACATAGGATAAACAATAGTCCTGCATTTGAATCTGGAAGTGGCAGACTAGAAGGGCTAGAAATATTTTTGGCTT